>NC_056477.1:15598402-15785352 GCF_008729295.1 Plectropomus leopardus | reverse complement strand
ATGTCATTTTCAGCCATTTTTTTAACATGTCATAATTTGACAATTTTCAACATATCAGCTGATATAGCATGTCAACCAAATGGCTGAAAATGACATAATATTGTGTCAAATTTTGACATGTTGAAAAAGTGGCTGAATACATATTATACATAACATATTATAGCTTTTAGAGAGACGTCATAGTGCAGTATGTTGAAAAAAGGTCATCATCATAATATAGCATCTTAAAAATGGCTGAAAAAGACATAGTATAGTATGGCGAAAAATGAAAAATTTTCGACATCCTGTACTGTGTCGTTTTCTGCCATTTCATAGTATAGATCATGGTATAGAATGTCATATAAAATGGCATTACAATGCCATGGCTATACCATGACAATTTTTATGCCATTTTGGACAATTGCCCAAAATGGCATCAAACATTTTATGGCATAGTATAGTATGTCACCCACAATGGCACCAAAATAGTCATAATATAGCATGTCATCCAAAATGGCATCAAAAATGTCATAGCATTGTATGCCGTCCAAAAGGCATAAATAACCGTTCTATACCTTATGTGCAGTTCAGACAGTTTCACTGCAGCCCCCCATAATGGGTATAACACTTTTAAAAATAAAATATACAACCCTGTTCATTTCAAGCACAAGGAGCCATTTGGCTTTCACCTCATCACTTCACCAACTTTGTTCAACTTTGCCTGCTTGCACAACATTAAAACAAAATTATAAATACCAAGAAACAAAGATAAAATTCAAACATCTTTATATCAACTCCAGCAAAAATACAAAGTTCTTAACATAAAGATGTTTCATTCTTAGGATTACCACAAATAAAGCAGTTATTTCTTTCTAATATACAAAAATCAAATTCTTTAAATAGCAACTGCAAAGAATAAACATGTTCAAGTCTGATATTTGGTGGGCTGTTTTAGATTTGCTTAAGTCGTAAGCCTACATGGAGTTCTTAAATAACAATAAAAATGTGACGGACATGTTTTGCATTTACAGATGATTTACCCTCTAAAAGGAAATTACCATAATAAAAACAAATAACACCGTGCTAAAAATGACAATTGACAATACACTTATGTAAGTTACTATTGTGGAAGTTACAAAACTTCACATTATGAGAACATTTGCCTGACAAAAAATAACATAAAACTGCAACATACCTGGATACACAACTCAGATGTTTGACTAGACTACCCCAAAAATGTACATCCAACTTGTGTATATGCAGGGAGGGAATTTATCACCCTGTTATTTGACAATAATGCTAGAGAGGCCATACACTTCATTCATATTAACCAACCAGGCCTTTGTTGCTGGGAAATATTGCCACAGTCAAGCTAATATCCCAAAGTCATCTCACAGGGTTTTTCAGTACAGCACTAAAAGTACATACAGTCTCCAATGAGGCTAGTATTTTCAGAGCTCAGGGACATAAATATTTATTTCTGGGTTTCAGTTCTAGTGAGGCAAAAGCACTAAAGTTGTCTCCACATCAAAAAGACTTAACACATGCAGAAGCGGGTAAAATACTCACATGAAGTCCCTATTATGAGCAGATAACAATGGGTGCAATGGTCAGAAGTGACTACAGAGATACAAAATGATGGATTCTGACCCCAGAGAAAATACAAACGTCTGTATGTGTCATTACGTTTGTCATGACACATACAGAGCACGCCTGTCTAAACAATGCAGACTTGCACTTGCTTAAACATCTAATACAACAAAAGGAAGAACAATATTAAGTTAATGCTCCAGGAAAATGGGAATATGAAAATAAACCCTTCAGATAGGAGTAGATCAGAGATCTGACCGCCTCAGTCAACATGAGAATTTACAGATGACACACGAGGCACATACTGTGTGGAACGGAAACTATTTTCACACGCTCTGTGAAGCAAATGAATGTTGACTGCCTCTCCAAGAACTAGGAAGTCATTAGAACTAATGGGCAGAAGTTTTCACATTTAGCAACACATTCTATGACTTGACACTTCATAAATAAGGCACCGGGTCACAACAGTCTCATATTCACAATGTTGTGAAAGGAAGACAGGCTGGAGATAGTAGTAAGTAAAAACAGATTCAAAAGCAGATCTCCCTTCTCACAGCAAGCTCTCCGGAGAGTAACTGCAGTGCATTATATCAACTAAAACACAATAACTATGTACAAAATGACAAAAAAATAGGATGGTGAATAAATGTAATATCACCTTGTTAAATGCATCAAAGCTTGATGTTTTTTATCCCAACTTTTAAAATGAGGTTTGAGAGGCTGTTGCTATCTCCTGACTTGCCGAAAAGTCCCGAAAAAGCCAAACAGCAACTACATCTGCTAGACATCATGTAGGACTTGTATGCACTGTCGTCCCTGAACACAGAGCAAACGCTCAGCAATAATTCCATAATTTCATTGTTTTTCACACTGAAGCTTTACAAAAGCAGATATCAACTTTCAAAATCTGTTCCTTCTTTAAATATTTGCCTATTGAAGAAGGAGTCCTCTGAAGAGTTTGGCGAGATCAGAAAATGTGTCTGGACTTTTTAAATATATTCCAGATAAAAGAAAATCATCTTAATAAAGACGATTTCTCTGCAAGTATTTCATTTTGAGAGTGATGTCCTGGTACGTTTCACTGGGGTCTCTAAAAGCTCCTGAGCTCTCTTGGTAGCCAATTTTGTTGCACTGCGTGGCAACGAGGCTACCTGTTTTCTCTTCGTGGGAGACTTTAAAGCCCCTCTTCTTGTCTGTGTAGGTCCCTCAGCTTTCTTGATGGATTTAGGAGATGCATTTTGTGGTTTTATGGACTTCACTGCCCTCTTTGAAGCATGACTGGGGCTACCACTCACAGGGACTGCCGCCTCCATTTTCCTCTGAGACCTTGTTAGTACCTGGTCAGGTGAGGTCAGACCTTTGACATCCATGCTCTGCTGGGTTTCTACGGCATTCTCTGTACCTTTGATTTCAGCAAAAGTACTTTGTGATGATTCCTTTGTTTGGGTTTTTGCGGAATTCACTTTATTGACAGCAGGTTTTTCCATCCCTAATTTGTCTGCTTCAGTTTGTTTTTTATGGTCAACCTTGCTTTTAGATGTGTCAGCAGGGTTATGTTCGGATATTCTAGGAGACCCCAGTCGTTGAGAACATCTCTTTGGCAATTCTTCTTTTTTAGTTGTATCTCTTGAAGCTCTACTACAGCTCATAGCCTTGACTGCCTGCCTTTGTTGAACAGGATTCTTTGTGGGTTTTTTGCCAGCCAGTGTTTTCCTTTTTTCCATTTTTGCTGCAGATGTTTTCATATGTTTACTGACAGGTAGCGAGGATTTCTGTGCCTTCAAAGATGGTTTCAGGTTTGACTTGGTGGTAGGCTTTTTGGTGGTCAGCCTTTTCATATTGTTTGTTTTTGAGGCATCTTTGAGTCTAACATTGGTTTGCTGAACCTGCATCTTCTCTCGGATATTTGAGTATTTCCTTAAGATCCTTGCACTAGCTGGATTCTTTGATTTACCAGATGATTTCTGGGGTTCACCTGTCTGTGCATGGGCTTTGGCAGAGGAGTGTGTCTTAGTCAAAGTCTGAGTAGTACTGGGCAGTTCTTTTCTTTCTTTCCCTTTGACTGCATTAGCCTCTTGCTCCAGTGCTTTAGCAATGAGTTTCTGACTCTTAGGATTGCTCTTTACAGGAGACGCAATGGCAAACTTTTTCAAATGTTTCTTTAGGCGCTCTGCCTGTAGGCTTGGAAATACCCCCTGAGAGGTCCCTGGAGGGCTTGATGAGCTGTGGAAGCACAGCTGAGTTTCTGACGGAAGACGTGTGTTCACCTTCTTGACAATCACAAGGGACTTTGTTTCTGTTGTTTCAAGGAACCAACGACAAATACTGGTGAGATTAAAACCTTTCATGAAGAGCATTTGGACAGGTGAGTATTTCTGGTGCTCTGAAGATTTTGATTTTCGTGCCCTTCGTTTACTTTTCCATATAGCTGCCTGTCTGTCTGCTTTGTTTTTGTATTTTGTTACGGGCTGACCCTCTTTGTCCATTTGCACCCAACCTCTTTGCATTTTATCATACTTAATGTTCAGATTCGTAATTAGTTGTTGGTTTTCTTCTCCAGTCAGAGTCTCAAAGAATTTGTTAGTTTGCTTTGGGGGCTCAGGTCTCTGTGTTATGATAGGGATGGCTGAGCTGTGGGGCACCACAGATGTAACAGACACCGGAAGGGGCTTTACCTGAGCTTTGGTTACCCTTTCTGGCATTATTCTGACAGGGGAAGCCACATCACTCTGTCTTCCAGCTATAGTAAGAGAACTGGTCGAGGGTACAGCCAGTCTTTGTGATCTCAAAGCTAATTTCTTGTTGTCCACTGGTGATGACTGAGTAACAGACTGGTTGGACATTTCAGCCTTACTGCTCTCACTTCTTAATGGCATTCTTGTTGGTTTGTCTGGTATGGAAGAACTGATATCATCTCCACTTGCAGACCTGTCTTCTAAAGATGCTACATTTGGCTTCTGCGGCAAAGCAACATTACTTGCTTCTGCCTCCTTTCGAAGAACCCGCTTACTTCTTAATGGCATAGTCTGTGTTTGCATTTCAGTCTTGATAGGACTTTGTTTTTCTAATAAACTTGATACCTCGCTACTAAGTTGCTGCTTCACATTCTTACTGTCGTGTATGACAGCCTTTGTAGACCTTAGTTTCTGTCTGGCTTGCAATCTATTTCCTTCCTTGTTTTTTTGTTCTTCTTCATAGGTTGTCTCTACTGTTTTTTTTATTTCTTCAGAAGTTGTTTCTACTGTTTTTTGCATTTCTTCAGAAGTTGTCTCTACTGGTTTTTGTATTTCTTCAGAGGTTGTCTCCGCAGGTTTTTGTATTTCTTCAGAAGCTGTCTCTAACGGCTGAGTCGTTTCAATGTTTAATTCCACAGTTGTCTCTGGGACTGTGGACTGTTGGAGCTGTTCAGAGGCTGTGGGGGAAGATGACCTGACTAGAAGAGAATTGTCAGGAAGCGAAGAACAGAGGGGGAGGGAGGGGAGTTGCTCTGTAGATGGAGGAACATGGGTAGCAGTAGGTTTTGGAGATAAACCGGACGTGATAGCATTTGATTTGGGCGGTGATAATGGAGTTCCAGTTGGCCTCTGGCTGGCTGATCTAAGTCGCCGCTGATCGGAAAGGACAGGCAAACTATCCTGGTCTCTCTTAACTCTTTTTTGTTTCTGGATTTGTTTGGTCCTTGAAGGAAATTCAGGTGTTGAGCTTGATGGTGTGGAAGAGAAGGGTTCATTTACCTGCTGAATCACAGGAGTAGTCTCAATCGATTTTAGAGCTATGTCTTTTCCAGGTGGTTTGTTCTCCAAATTTTTGTTTTGAACAGTTGAATCACTGGTTGAATCGACAGTGGTCTTGTTGGGGATATTCTCACTAGATTTGACTGGGGTTTTACTAGGTGATGTGGTGCTGGTACCTGATCTGCGACGCAGACTTCTGTCAGAGGCTGATATGGGTCTACCATTGACAAAACCCACAACCACCGTTTCTGTTTTTCTTAACCGCTTTGGCAACAGAATTGCAGTACCTCTTTTTCTACGCCAAGGGGGTAATTCCTTCAAGAGCGCATCAAGTGTCTTTGAGGACAGATCATACTCATCATCATCTTCAGTTTCGGAGGGCAGAACACCGTCAGCAGCTTCAGATGTTTTAGTTTCTGGCTCTTTCACTATCAGCTGCTCTGCTGAACTTGTGGTATCAGACTTTTCTGTCACTTCAATGTTGTCATGTTGTACCTGTGTCTCTGGTTGAACTTCCTGAGGTTGATCATCTTGTATTTCCTCCCTTTTATTTTTCTCCTTATGTCCTATTTCTTCCTCAATTTGATCCACTGGTAACAGGTCGCTATTCTGCTGGGGAGCAGGCTCACTATTGTGCAGTTCATCGATAAGCTGGGGCTCATCTTCTTCAGCCGTTATATCTTCTAATGGTTGCACTCCTGTTTCTGTGACGATTTGCTCTGTACTTTCACATATGCCCTCTTGAAGCTTAGGCCCGTTATCATTTTTCACTTCAATTGGAGCCTGAGCAACACATTCTTCACTTCCTGTTGTCATACCTGAGTCTGCACTTGTATCCTGTTCTACATTTATCCTCATATCTGTCTCTCTGTTTTCTGTTGGGGATCTTATTGGAGATGAAGAAGCTGACTGCCCCTTGCTCTGACACTGATCTGTCTGACTAGTTTCAACAATAACATCTATTTCACTGGCTGCTACGTCCACCAAATCTCCTGTTCCTGGTATCACACTCTCATCTGACTCTTCTGCTGACATTTGTTGATTCATTGTCTCCCTGCATGCTCCAGCAAAAGGCATATCCACAGGCGGCACACCTTCAGGCTTTGAAAGTATTTGTTTCGGGGTGACCAATGTTATCAGCTCTGGCATTGGATTAGGACAGTTGCCCCTTCCAGCCAATGTACGGACAGTTTTTAATTCCCAGATTTCATCTGAATACATATGTCCTCTGGTGCTTTTTCTAGCATTGCGGCGTGGGAGCATGCTGCGCTGCCGTTTCTTAAAACACTCTGTAATTGGTTTGTCAACAAAAACAATGTCACAGTGGCCGAGATCAGGGTCAGCCATTCCCCGACAAGGTGAGTCCCTAATCCTATGATCAGAGGAAGACCTGATGGTCTTTCTAGCGGTCCGCACAGAGTCTGAAGGAATGGTCATGTGAACTGAAAACAGTTTTGCTGGTTTGTCTTTGGTATGCCCAAGAATCTCTCTCTGCCTAGCTTGATGTGTGTGACTTGCCTGAATGTGTCTTTTCACAGAGGAGCTGAGTCTAGCACTTTGAGTCTCTGTTCTGTTGGATGAATTCGAGTTACCCTGTCTGTCCTCCAAAGTGTCAGAGTGAATTGAGAGAGAGGTGTTGAGGACACATGACAACTTCTTACCAGCAGCAACATTGCTGGTCATGATTTTCATCTTAAGAGGAGCATGATCACCATGACGGTTGTTCTCTGCATCCACTGGATTAGCTGTGGGAGTGACCAGAGTCTGGTTACTCCCTGACCCATGGCTGCGTAGATCCAAAGCAGGACCAGCAGATGTTTTCAGCGACACTGCATTCTCTGGGACTTGTTTCATTGAACAACTGTTGGAGAGAGAACAGGACATATTCTGGACTTCTGACTTGGGAGTGGATTCAAACCTTAGTGCTGGGCATGACTTCTCATGGGTGACTGCGCTGGATTTTGCAGGAGAACAAGCAGTTTCTTGAATCCCAGAGGTAGAGTTAGAGGCTTGCTGTGTGTTGGAAGATGCCAGTGCTTTGACCTCCGTCTGTAGAAAACCTATGGCATTTACCATCTGTCTCTGATGGTGGGGACAGAGTTTGGCCATGAGCTGTTCCAGTGTGGAGGTGGACTGCAGGTCTTTTGCCTTTGCAATAGGCAAATCTGGATACTCACTGAGGGGGCAAGAAAATGAAAAAACAAAACAAAAACCATGTTATTACACATCAAGAAGAGGCGATATCAGTTTGCACTATTGATCGTATATGTGATTATTACATATCCCTTCATCCCTAAAATTCCATAACTAAGCTGACAACAAGTGGTAGACTTAAATGTTTGTGTGAAATAACCAACAAATGCATAACAATGTTTATCGTTGCATATTTATTATAAGAATAGGTGATTTTAAAAGTGAATCTTTCATCCAGTGAAACTGACCTATTACATTGTTACAGGTATTACATTTTTCTTCTTTGCACAGTGGTGCCTTTAGTTACAGTATACATCAAGAAAATCTTACACATGCACAAGACATTAAGTAATGACGGCCCACTTTGATTAAAACAAGTCAAACACATGTCAAGTACGTTAGAGGGAAATATAGAGTATGTCATTTTTGACAAGTTTTTTTTAAATCACTAGTGCAAAGGGTGACATTTAGATGCAAGTGCTCAACAACATAAGACAAATTAACTGGTCAAAGAAACATCAATAGTGACTGAACATATGCAAAGTCAGTTATTCTAATACCTGTGAGGTTTTGTTTGTGCCAAAACAAATCTAACCTTATTAGTCAACTGAGGGGGCATGTTTCTGTATTTCTGGTGGAAGTTTTTTTTTCAGTGAGGTAGGTCTATTATAAAATTCTCAGAGACCTTTGGACTATTTATACCATCGCATTATGCCAAAAATATATTTATCTTATAACTCTGAAGTTTATTTTCATTGTTAAAAAAAAAAAGTCCTTTCAAAGCTGAACTGTCATCGTAAAACAAAAAAAATAAACAAATGAAAACACATCCAGATTCCTGAGGTGACATGTCACAAGGCTATGTTAAGTGATAAAAAAGAGTAATAGTTTTGCCCATAGTGTGTGCTGCTAAACAAGAGGTGCTGGCAACTGCAAGACTAACATATGGTCAGAAAGAAAAAGAAAATCTAATGAGAACTGTCTAATATTTGTTTATAGGAATTACCTACAACCTAATATTATATCTGTATACAACTATAAACACTGCATCTCATGCAACTAATATTTTCATTTTAAGAGAAGTAAAGCTGAAATCATTAACATTTCACGTTTGCATCTTTGAGCTACAGTGAGGGTGGGATATCTAGTGTTAAGCTTGCCATGTAAGCTCTACTCATTGCTGATTTCTAGAGACAAAGTAAGACTTGGATTATTTTAATTGTCAAAACTGTCAAACTACAAACATTTTGCTAAACAAGCAAAATGTGCCTGTTTAGTGTGGGTATACTCCAGTAGGAGTATGGACAAACAGTGATGAAACAAGCGTTACAGATTTCAGCTTTCAATCATAAAGTCAACGATACAACATTTAGAGTGGGAGGTGTGAATGCCACAATACATTGCATGAGAACTTTCTTTGAGTTGAAAGGACATAAAATCTTCAGAAATGCAGTTATAGAATGTAACCCTAATTAGTCATTTAAATTAATGTGTGCTGTTCGAGGCACTGCACTGTAAAGAAATGTGTTAATTAAATACCCATAGGTCAACATCTTACCTGCACTGAGGTTATATTGACATTCATTGTGTGAAGTATGAAAACAACGCAAGAGTATAATGATATACTATGTTTTTTGGCTCCAAACACAAAATGATTATTTTACAGCATGCCAAAATATGATAATCGTATTTTTTAGAGATTAAAAAATACATTTTAGAGATTAAAAAAATAACATTTGCTGGAACTGGAACCTGACCAATTTTTTTTTGCTAAGATCATTAACTTCACTTCCCTGCATACAAGGTATAAGGAGTAAAGTGTAGTACCTGAATAACGAGTAGTAAGTGTTTCGTCCCTGAGGGTTTCACTTTCTGTTTCACTTAGCATTGTAATAAGAAACTGACACAAAGCACATGCCTTTTTCTTACAGAGGAACAAAATAACCATTCTAATAAGCAGAAGCAAACCAAACTCATTTCCACAATATTTCACGAGCACACAAACATGGGTGTGTTAACTCATCCACAATGTTCATATACTGCACATTAGGGATATAAATAATCTGGCAATCACGAACTACTACATTTTATCAAACATCCTCAGTGAGCCATTAACCAGATTTAAACTGGTTTAGGTATATTTTACGTTCACAGTTAATCTAGCCTATTGATACATTGTTGACCTGACTGTAAACACACCAACACTTGAGTATTTTCAATAAAACATCCTCAAAGATAAACTTCACCATATATAATTAACTTCCCACTGACACATATGATTTATTCCAATCATGCAAAATATACCCACTGTCATTCCTTTATACATTGTTAATGTTAGATCAAATATATACAATCTGTACATATTCTTTTATGGACAGGGATTTTCAGTCATTTCAGACTTTTGTCCTCATACATTTTATTTACCAAGCCAAAGGTACCCGACTTGTGTCGGAATAACCTGGGATATCGTTATCCCTTCACATATATCATGTAAGACAGTTAAATATACCTTTGAAGTTTTAAATATATCTATAAACACTTATGTGAACATCTTTTTGTTTGATTAAAGCCATTTACATTCATGGTTATTTTTAGTGGTGATAAACCATTAATTAATAAATACTGATTAATAAATACTGCATGAACAAAATAACTCCAAACATATTATCAGTGTGAGTAGGTTTGTAAGGGACGTAAACTCCTCCCCCACTTTGGGAGGCAAGAAGTTCCTCCAAAGCAGATCATTAAAATTGCTTTTGTTGCAACTGTCCGAACATCCCCACCCCAAAAAGAAAAAAATAGTACTGAGAAAAGAAAACATTAAATAATTCAGGGTGTGATTAACTACAAGGACACACTGAAATATTTACATACAGTTGAATTTGACAGATTTTCTCCTGTCTTATATAATTTTATGACAGTTCTTGCTGTAAACTATTTGCCTTTACTAAAAGAATATTACAATAAACTGTGTTGTGTATGTGAGAAATTGCTACATAAAACAGCTATGAGAAGAGAAGCATGTGATATGGGTTTTCCAGATGAGGTAGTCAACCATTAAATTGCTACAATAAACGATGAGAAGCACAAAAAAAATTCTTCCTGTTGATAAACCTAACGCGCATCTCTTAAGTATATCAATTAAAATGTATTTAACACTGAATGAGAATATGAGGTGTGGCCTTTAATATTCGATGATTGTCAATGCAGGAATAATTGATTAATGAAAGCCAGTTAGCAACTAAATTTTACTAATTTGTACTTGAACGAGCTTATATTTTTTTAACTGAGGCAAGGTTATTCAGACATTTTGTGAATATGTATAGAAATTAAATGCAATTTAGAGCAGTTATTTTGTTAAACATTAGTTAACAGATTTCTACCTTAAAGTGATAGGAAATGCAGACAATATACAAAAAAATAAACGAAATCAAAGACAGCCTGCATTCAGAATGAGTATACAAATACAACTAAGAATGAGAGAAGCCCAACAAGTTAGGAAGTTCACCATCTAACAAAGTTATTCTGTTGTTACAGTGCTATTGACATATAGCTATTAACATACACATGTGCAAGTCCCTGAACTGTGTCACTGTTAAGCTGACTCTACCTTAAGAATGTTTACAATCCAGGCAACTTTATGTCACATGCGCCTGCAAATATAATATCTGAGTTAAATGCTTGTAGTGAAGTTTCTTTTATAAAAACAGTCACGTTCATCCAAGCAACATTGTGTTTATCTAAAATCCTGAAGAATTCACAAAAACAATAACCAAGATTTGCTTGAGCTGTGTATCAACCTGATAAAAGAATAATGGGCCATGATCCCATATTCTGGAATGTCCTGAGGTATTAGTGATAATGCACAATGAGGTGTCCTGATAGAGCAAAATACTGAACGGGACAGAATCAGAAACATTTAGTTCTCCCTGCCGAGTCCACTGGGCAAAAATTCAATGAAAATGGCATGTAATGGCATCACAGGACAGGCCTTATTTTGAGGCTTTTAATCTAACTTTTACTTCTTTAACAGCACCATGACCCAAGTTTCTGTACAGTACTAATTTTAAGGAAAAAGTATCAACCTGAGGTTTAGAATAGCTACGTAGCACAGAAACATTTCAAGGAAATGGCAGAAAGGAAATGTTAACCCACACTCCTGCTTCGCTGGCTTCAAGATAAAAAAAAAAAATTCCAATTTAAAAAGAATTTCAATAATCAATAAAGCATTGCTGTGGATGCGGCAGTGCCCTGCACATAAGTTTAGGCTCGTCCTTACTTGGTAATGAGAATCATTAAGAAGTCAATCAAATCAAAGCGAGTCAAATGCAGTGCAGCCTGAGGATTTTTTTGATATTCAATTTAAGTATGAACGAGAGAGCCAAAGTATGAATTATAACTTTTCCTTTCCGCAGGGATGAGAAATTTTCTTTTCATTGAATTTTTGCCTTAGTAACTTCTGAAATAGGTGGATGTGGATTGAGGCATGATTGTAACAGTAGCTAACTTGGCTAGCTAATAAACATTAGCAAGCTAGCACTGTTAGTCGGTACATTAGGCTCCAGCTGTTAATATTGCTTGATAAAAGTTCTGTTTAATTAATAACTTGATGAGCTAGAAGCTTTAATAGATGAAAATACTGCTCCTAGATTTTATTTAGACTCACGTGAACACAGGACTGATGTTATTTTCAAATCTACCTGAAACACATTGAAATATACCTGAATGTATCTTAGAGAGTTAAGAGTTATGATACCAAGAGTTTGTTGTGACTGAATAATTAGGTCACGATAACTGAACACTATCCACATAAAATCAGGCAGTGTGTTCAATAAACCTGAAGAGACATTTCTTTATCATGTGCCATGGGCAGGCAAGATGTGTATGTATGTACAGTATATGTATAATATGGATAATACATCCTAAATATGTATAGAAATATGCATTGTTTTGATGATCAAAAGAAAAAGAAAAAATCTGCCCTTCTCCTGACTAAGAGAAAGACATTCCCAGAGATAACACCTGAAATCTTTAAAGACAAGCCCTGAATCACATTTAACTGAAATGCCCTGAAGGTTTACACTGGCACTGAAATACTACAGAAAACTAATTAAGGTAGGTTGTGAAGACATCTGAGAGTATAGGACACACATACTTGTCAGTTAGACATCCTGAAATGTTACCTCAAAAGTGGAATCGGAGCATGTTATTCTTCCCCAAAAGAGGTGACTTATATGAGGCAATGGTTCAGTTAAGCATATCTTAGGCTGAGGTATTTTTCTGTGTGTAGTACAGTGATCTGTTAATCTGCTAGAGACCTTGTCTATGACTGACAAGTACTGCATCTCTATGTGAACTGATCTTGAGAGCAGTGAAGGCAATGACAAAAACAAAGCATCTTATGGGACAGCAAAACACAGGGAAAAAAGAAGTGTAAAAAACATTCTGGACAACACACAATGCTATTCCAACAGACTATAATAATAAATAAATATCTTGGATATAGTGTTTGGAATTAATATATATTTTGAATATATCAGTGTTTCTTTTCTTTAATCTCCAGTGTTAATTTCAGTCACAGAAGTGCATTTGCAAAACAGTGACAGAGACCTTCAAAGTTATCCTTGAGGGCCCACTTAGTGTGTACTTAGTGTATTCATTTTGGACATGTGACTAAGTGCTCTGAACAGTACTGAGAGAAGACACAGAGGGGCGCCACTTCCTTGGACATGATTCACTTTGGCTCAGCACATAAGGAATATAGTTTTAGAGCCAGGGTTATTTTCAAAACTTAAGCTTAAAAAATGCACTGAAATTAATTGACAATATACTGGAGTATATTAGAATTCTTAAAAATCAAGTATGCCTTTCAGACACAATATGTAGGGCAGAGGGACACTTTAGTGTTTAAGTTAAATGACCTTAACACATTACAACCACATTACTGACCAAAAGTGAGGGATCACATAAGTAAGTTAATCATTAATATTTTGGATTCATGTCAACCATTGAGGTTTCATGAAAAAACAAATCAGCTACTACCACTGTCTGGCAAATGCAACATTTGTCTGGTTAAAGTACATCATTATTAGTACTTTGCGGTAATATCACTCATTAGATGAGAGACTTCCTTCATGGAAATCATTTCCGTTCTCGTCAGATGCACTCTCTCTTTTCTCAGAAACAATGAGCAGGGAGTTGTTGAGGTCTTTCACTTCGGGGGGCTGTGAAACACCCTGTTCCTCCAACTTTAGCAGCTTCAGTTTCTTTTTGGGGGGATGTTTCAAGGTCCCCAGTCGCTCTTTGACTTTGTATTCCAGTGTGCTGTGAGGAATGCCGTAAATCGTTTGGGCTTTAGACACACTCATTTTCCCACTCATCACCACCTCAATAGCTTCTTCAAGCAGGTCGGTGTTGTACTGTCGATATCGCCCGCGCTTCTTCCTTGGCTGCTTGTTGCTCAGGTCTGACTCTGACTCCAGATAGCTTCCCCCTAAGGCTTTGCGGTCAGCGTCGTAAGGCCAGTATTCCTTCTCTGAAACTGAGCTACTAAAACCTCCACTGCTCTTTTTCGGAATCTGCCTGGGTAAAATGGAACGAAGTGCCTTTCCCAGACCGTTCTCACAAGCTGATCCCGAATACACTGAGGACAGGGAATCCCAAGACGCGTCTGTTCCTGTTGCCAAAACTCGCACCTGAGGAATCTTGAGGTCGTAAGATGACGAATGAGACAGGGAGAGGCTCTGGTCCCTGCAGGCCTCCTGGAGGTTTCCTTTCTCATAGGCAAGTGACTTTGTCCAAAGTCCAGCAGCTTCCAACAACCTTGGTATGTCTTTAAGGTGCTCAGTAGCCTCACTGTTGGTTTTGAGTTTGAGGAGGGCCCCAAAATGACTTTTAGAATTCCATGAAGCAGATCCATGTTTGAATAGGTCAGTAGGTCTTGAGCTGTGGCTGAGAAGTGACTCTGGGTCGCTTTCCAGATCGGGCTCCTCTTTGATGTGCAGCGAGTATGCAAGAGATGAGGAGGGCTTATAGCGGGTGGAGTGGCCGATATTCTCCCTCCTCCTCCCATCCTGTAGGCTCCTCATAAACAGCCCGACCTGCCCGTCCGCTCTCAAGGATCGCCTGATTGGATGGAAGGAAATTGGGTGTAAGCAGAGCTTGCACAGTGCCTTTTTTCTCTTTTCTAAAGGAGGATGGGTTGGGGAGGGGAGGATGTTGGCCACTCCTTTATTATATGACCTTGCTTTGGTAACATCACTATCTCTTGAAATAACTGACTGCGTGGTTGTGTGTGTGACTTTTAAGAACAAAAAAGGCTCAAGTTTGACAATTTTTTATTTGCTTACTGTGATGATTGTTTACAAAATTTGCATCAACATAAGAAATAAGAAACAAAAAGAAAGGAAAAAGGGCAAAGAAACAATAAAAATAAAAGCAAAGAAAAAGGCATTTATTGGAATACATAAAAGGTCTTGGCTCAAAAAGCATAGCCAGAAGGAGGCATTATTTGTCATTGCAGCAAGGCAGCTTTGCACGTAGCTGTTAAGCAGGGCACACTATGTCATACAAAATGGCTAATGCAAATAGAGCTCTTGACATTTTGTGTGTGACGTTACCACTGAACAAGCACAGAAATAAAAGAGTAAGCCAGCAGAGGGTTGTGTGTATCCAAGTCAAAATGTATCTGAAGTATGATCACATAAAAGGAAAATGATTGCACTCTCCATGAGAAAGAAAAACATATCTGATAGATAGTTTTGAATATTTTCTTAAATAATTCAATTGAAAGGGATCATGTTTTTTTTTCTTTCAATGCAAGACTGCATTAATCTCCAGAGTTATTATTGTATAGACATAGCCTTGGCTTGGGGTCAAATGGCCTGATTTCAAGCTAATAATGCCACACCCATATCTTTACACAACAAAATGTCCTTATTTATATCCTTAATCTAAACAGCCAAATAGCTTAAGCCAAGTTTTCTGAAGTTATTATTCCATAGACCTCAACATGTATGTAGCCATTCTAGCCATCTTTATCAAATTGAGAAAAGTGTGCATGTACATGTATATAACATTCATATTAATTATCAGAGGCAGCTTTATTCTGCTAGGAATGAGCATCACTTTTAGATCCCATCGGCTCTCAAAGCAGCAGAAGAGGAGCATGCAAAGCCACTGGTGCTTAATTAATCCAAATAAAATTTTAATTATAGGCGCATTCATGTCCAGATAGGTATAACTGTATCAAGAGGATTTGCTCTCAGGGAGAAAAAAACACAACAAAAAAACAGAACAAAACTAAAAAATGAAATAACTCCTACTAAGATATAGGTTTCGTCTCAAATGTTTGAATAATTTAAGAATTGAATAAAATGTTAATTTGTCTGAAGAGCATGAAATTCAAATATGAAATACAGCCTTCTGATTTGGATGAACATCATAGAAATTTTCTACTACTTGGTATCAGTGACTATGCTCTGCAGAAAAAGTTGGCGAAATGTTTATCTGACACATTTATAATATGAAAACTACTCATGTTACAACCACAGTAATAGACATACACACAGTGGTTACTTTTTTTAGGTTAAAACACTTGCATGCAATCTTTCCTTGGAGGAGGAACATGGTGTGCAAATGTAAATTAATTTCAACATCTCAACTACAGCATTACTTCAGCATTGGGAATCGCTCAAGTCTCTGAGGATTCTGTTAAAACAAAAATGTGTTTTTACTATCTATTGCATTTGTGCAGTGTTTCAGTCCTCAAGGGGCAGTTTCTCGTGGTTTTATTTATCCTGGAATTTTTGACAGAAGTCAAGATGCAAAACAAGAATATTATCAAGGCTGCAAGTCCTGTAATAAATCATCATTATCAGGCCAGCCGGTGCCTTGCCAGACAATAATGAGCAGAAAGAAAAAATGAGGTCGAGCTTACAGAATCCTTTTAAGCCAAAGAAGCTCACAAACTAACAACTAACAAGTTGCCCATTCAGTCCCTGGCTGTGGTACCAGAGACCTGTCCAATAACAAATGAGCAGGAGGAAAACGGCTGCATTAACTTTTAGTTTCCAAGGTCATTTCTTTTGAATTGCAGCATGACACAAACTGCATCTGCAAGGATGTACTGGAATAATGTTTCTTTGTGGCTAAACACCCTCTGTTAGCACAACCCTGTAAGTTGCAGTTCATTTTCATCAAGCCACTATCTGGCTGAGCGATCGCTAATTTCAGAACTCAAGTTTCAGGCCACAGCCAGTGCTAATGCATTGATGCCATTACACATAACTGTTCATTTCAAGTTCATTTTGTAAGTCAACCTAAAATACAAAAAACATATCCTCAAAAACATTACTGCTTAAGGACTGGCAACTAAAAAGAAGAAGAAAAGAAACTTATCTTACCCTTTCAGCGTTGATGTGGCTGGAGAGAGGCAGGGACTACGGACAGTGAGGCTGCTGCTGCTGTAGCGATTCTTTTTGATAGATAAGTCAAGAACTCCATCTGTTGAAAAAGACAGGAAAAAAAACAATTTAGATTAAATGTTGAGTTCAGTGTGGCCGATCACCAGTGCACTAGCTCAGTCATGAATGACCTGCCCTGTTACAGATCTGTTAAAGTTCACACTACCTTGCTCAGTAGGTACAGCCGGAGGCCTCTTGATGGTGAGGTCAAGAGGAGCATCCTGGTCGGCCATGAGGAGCTTGCTGAGGACGGGGTTCTGGTTGTGTGCAGGCCCAGTCAGGGTGGCAGCAGGGCTGGTAGAAGGAGGAACCCCTGAGAGCAAGGGTGGACTCGGCAGGCTTTGGTCAGAGCGAGGCTGGGAATCTGAGCCACTCTCCTGAGGGGGGCTGGTTTTTGAGGTATATTCGGCAGCGAACTGTCGGATCATTCTCTGAAGGATCTCTCGAGCCACTACTGGAATGTGTGGGTCCGAGAAATTTGGCACATCTGAATGAAAAATAAAATGTGAGGAAAAAACTGTGAAGTCTGCATTCCTTAACTAGGCCGTGAGTGATTGTTATGGCGTGTTTCCACTACATGGTACTGACTCTACTCAACTCTACTCGCCTTTTTTGGTTTTCCATTAGGAAAAAGCACCTGGTACCACCTTTTTTGGTACCTGATCTCCTGGGGTTCCAAAAATGGCCGACCGGGTACTATGAGGTACTAAAAGGTCACATGAAACACTGCAGACAGAATCGTCACTGCGTCATCAAAGCACGGCACGCACAGAACACACTTAACAGCGCAAATAGCAAAGCTATTGTAGCAGCCGCAGTTTTGTATCCTTTTTTTTCCCCAAAATGGCAACCTGAAAGATCGCGCCGTGGTCATTTGAGGAGGTGCAAACATTCCTCACCTTGCTGGCCGCCGAGCGTATCCAGCGAGTGCGAGTCTGTGTGTATGCATAGTTCGTATTACGGGGGAGCTAAGAGGAGCTTGGCTCCCCTGAAAGCCTCCCTTGAGATGTTATGGGGAAACTTGTTGAAACTTGGGAAAATTGTTCACTTCTGTGTTATAGATTAGATATTTTCTGCACATAATGGTTCCTGAAATTTTTTTTTTTTTAAATGGAGGCAATATGTCAATGTTGTGTGTATATTCACTCATTAGATTGCATTTCTGAACATCTGTCTCCACTTCATTGCTTATGTGTCTACCCCTGCTGCGGAAGAGGTGCTGCACTCAGATTCCTATATCTATGTAGTCACCTAAACTCCTCATCCAACAGAAAGGGACAGAGAGACAGAGGACATGTTACTAGCAGGTATTAGTAGAATCTTTCTCGCAGTAACCCTGTTATTGACCGCGCTCTTCCGTACAATTCATGCATGTGAGATGTTTTAGTATCGGTGCGCACTTGGAAATGGGGCTCCCCCAAAAGCCACTGTGTAATTCCAAAACTGTGCATATGTGTGTGTCGTGTTGAAACTGACGTCACGGCAGCATCGACAGGATGTCACTATGACGACCAGCTACACCGAGACAGTACTATCTTCTAATGGAAAATGACACCCAGAAAAGTACCCCATAACCAAAGGCGAGTAGAGTAGAGTACAGCGAGTCGGTACTATGTAGTGGAAATGCGCCATTAGTTAACATTACCAACTATTTGTACAAATATTTTAAGAATAAGAGCAGGTTTGGTACACGGTCTTCCAAACAACCCCAAAAACATACACATTGAAGAATTGAACATTAGAGCTGTGGTTTTAGCAATTTTAACTCATGCATAGAACATTAACATTTATAATTTACAATGAAAGCTTATTTAGCGGTGACGTACGGCATCCTGTCTGCAGGCAGGTTCTCTTGTACTGAGCACATTAGTGTCATAACGATGCAAAAATACTATTGCACTAAGCCCACTAACACATGAAGACTCACCTTTTCTGCAGAGGACTGCATTTAGAAATTCCTCGGCTTGTTTTTCTAGTCTGCTGATTGTGATCTGATCTTTAACCAGGAGAGGTTTGGGTGTATCTTCAAGACCCTCGTTGCTTAAGCCAATTAGGTGTTCCTGGCAAATGACAAAATTGTTAAATCAGTGGTATTCAGATTCAAACATGATTCATATACTGTATACTAAAACAATAAATGGGGAGATTTTTTATTCAGTTTTAATCTGTTTAAACATAATTAATGATCACTTCAAGTAAATGGGCAACAACTAATTCTGCTAGAAAACCCTTGCAGATATGAGAGCATAGCCACTTTTAAAGCACTACTGACATTCATCCATGCATAATCTACTTTTTGTTTTTCCTCCAAAACGGAATAAAATTCTAATAGACACCACCAAAATGTACAGGAAAAACAGAGAAAACAAGAAATCTTACCTTTACTTTGTCTCGTCTCAAACAGCAGAATAGACAATTTTCATCAAATGACCAATCAGACACTGCTATGGGCTCCAAGTCTATGGACACAAAACAGATGACAGGCAAATGAATTGCAATTAAGGGATGAAATCTTTTGCTTTTTAGTCTGTCTAAAAAATGTGTATTTTCAAGTGAAGGAGTATCCATCTATCAACAAACTTGAAGCCTAAACAAGTCTCTTAGCAGACAGGAAATTTAGTGAGTTGACACACCATTATAATTAAGTTTTTTATTGAGGCACAACAAAAAACATTTTGATATAAAAGCATGTCTTCATCAAAGTAAGTGGAGGCAGTGGTTGGTTTAGATCTAACACGGGTCCATCTCTCATAGGATAGTCAAGCTGTGGCCATTGTTTACATCTTGCCAATGCAATATTGTCACAGCAAATGTAAATATATATTATAAAACTCTCATAGACAATATCAAAACAGTTTAAGGAAAATCAAAGAACAAACACAAAACATACATTGGATCAATCTCTCAAAACATTCATCAAACAACATAAATTAATTTCCTCATTTACTTTATATGGTTCAATGGTCTCCGGTGTATAACTTAAGCAGCTTACTCTGTGCAACAGTTTGTTTAAGTCTGATAATTTGCAATTATGCTGTGACAATATGGCATTGGCTAAGCATAAACAAAACCCAGAACCTGCCAGCTGTTAGCTGGGTACAGGCATCCTCACCATCAACACCACTGTTGCCCCTTTCAACTCTTTCCAGAATGTGTATTTTTCCTTATTGAGTTCAACAATTAATTGATGGTTACTGGTAACTTCAGAATTAATCTGATATTTGTTGATTTTGAACAAAAATTAACAACATAACATTTAAAGAAAATGTATATAACAGTCTTCCAGCGCATGGCTAAGCTGCATATAGTACATTTTGTTTTTAAAGTTCTGTCTCTTTCTGCACTATTACCAACACAACTATACTGCCTTGCTGCATGCGGGACAAGACATAAAAGTGGTTCTATTTGAATCCTAGCATATACTTTATTCAGTTTCTAATATTCTTCAGAGTACAACTCATTGACAAGACTGAAATTACTGAGCAGGACAAAATAAAAAGCGTTTTGATTTGTTTTAGTGGGACTGACCGAATCTGGAGTACACTGATTCCATTCAACTTGACTTAATGTCATCCCCAACTTTTATTGTAGAAAGTCTACTTAGACTCTTAACAGTCCTCTGACTGTAAATGTAATGAAACCCTAAATAATGCCCTCTATTGTTTCACTTACATCATGCATTGTAAAAATGTCTGTAGGACACTGTAGACTTTTACACTGGCCCCACGCCATCCAAAACACCAACTTTGTAGAAGCACAAGGCATCTTCTCTTCTGCAGCCAGAGGGGCTGTCTTGCAGAGTGAATGTAGAGGGGTACCAGATGGTACAATGCAGCAGCATTGTCATAATGAGCGGATAACAGATTATGCTTGGACCACAAAATTCTCATTCATGTCATTCATACATTTGTATGATCATGGCCACTGTAATGAAAAAGGTCTGAGTTTCTTACCCTTAAATAATTTCAGGTCTTCCACCAGCTCTGGATCAAACAGACCTTCGAGAATGCTTTCAAAACCTGGGGAAGGACAAGAAATCAATAAATACACAGTTGCAAACTGAGCACATACATTTTGACGTAACATTTGTTTAAATAACTCCTAATTATGACTCTGTGCTGAAACCAACAGCAGCAGAACAGAAACTCAAAATGAATCACTCTTTAAGATAACCGCCCGGGGGCCCAAATTAATTTGTTATGCTCAAGGAAAGAAACTAGTTAGAGCCTGGTCTACCGTACACCACTTACACTTAATGTGATAATGTCTTATCCATCCACCCAGGCTCGTCTTTGACTTTCTATTTCATCTTGACAACCCCTGTAAGCAACCCCCTGCTTCTGTTAAAACACACATTATCAGCTTTCACCCCAGGTTTTTACTTCAACAGTAAATACATGCACTCCTTCCCCCTGTTGCCAAGCAACGAAAGCACCTACAGAGTTGGGAGTGACTGCGTGCTGTAACATTAAAAAGCCAGAAACAAGACTGCTGTGTGATGGTGCCAAAGTCTCGTACACAACGATGTAGATAGGGAATTCTACAGTCCACTGAATGACAATTTACAGTTAAGCAACTTAAAGAACACTAGCAAAACATCCTAAATCACATATAAATGCAAAGAAAAAAATCTTATGCGCATAACTGATGAGATGGTGGTATCCTATAGTCTCAGCTGTTTGAAATATATAGTGCGTTACACTGCACAGGACTTTGCTTAACAGTGCATTAACCCAATATGCAATGTCTGCTTACTGCCGCAGGGTCAGTGTAACCAATCCAAAACCACTGCATGCATTAAATCAAGCCCTAAAGAGGTCAGAGGTAACATCTGTCAACTGAACTGGATCTTAAATGAGACAGAATGTTATTCCTAATGTGTTAGGCACTATCAAGCCAAAAAGTCATACTATTCTGACCCAAAAAACACAACACATGGCTGTTTAAGCTATATTAAACACATATGTATCTTTAGCACTGAAAATTAAGTTATTAAAATTCACATCACAAGTTAAATTAGCCAAATGTGTTGAACAGGTCATCTAACACATAATAATAAAGCCCTACTTACAGTATGTCTTCACAGATAACAAGTGAGAAAATAATCAGTCCTTACCATCCACTCTCGCCCTAAACTCACAGTGAATTCAATAAAAGCTGTCATCTGTTAAAATGCCCTCGCTCTGCTTCCTTACAAATTCCCACCCACTTTTCAACAGCCAAACATAAAGAGGGGAGGGGAGGGGGGGGTGAAGTGGTGAAACACAGCCTTGCCTATAGCTGCAGCGTGAGTCTGTTTCTGGGTTAGTGCACAGGACTTCAGCTGAAGCTATCCAATCCTATTTCTGAAATATTTCAGAGGCAGGGGGAGAAAAGTAGGTCATCCACTTTCGTTTGACAGAGCAGCACCATGACATCAAACTACTCTTCAGGAATTCAGTTTAGGGCATTTTAAAATGTGTCATACTGTAAACCATGACTTTGAGGCAATATTAACATGTTTCTGCTGGCAGGGCGTAGTGTGATGTAGTGACTGATGAAAAGAGCGTCTTCACACGAGCCTCTCTAAAACAAACCCACCAACTTAAATTTAGAAGAACAGGCTGCCTACATGCACAAGGGATAAAATATTTAGTGTCTATAGCTGTCATGGAAGCTTTACAAAATAAATGAGTGTATAAAAACAGTGAATAATGGCCACTGTTAAATGCACAATTAACAGAATTATAACGTCAAAACGTTAGTGATTTAGTTCCCTACACTTAAGTCGTTGCTACAGTTGCCAAACACACATTTGGACACAGAAATAACAACATATAGCTTTTAGGGTGTATTTCACATTAGAATGGAAATTCACCAATTAATTTACTGAGGAGGGAATTAGGCCACTATTGAGCTGCTACTACACATCTGGTTTGGTTTACAGTGATCAGCCCCTAGATACAATAATAAGTACAGTATGTAGAGGTACAAAGTGATGAGAAAAAGAAAAAAAGAAACCCAGTATTATTTGCCACTGGGCGTAACACATAATTATATTAAAACTTATTGAAGGCTAATGAAAATGACAGTCAGGACAAAGATATCACACTAATGAGGCTAGAAAAAAAAAGTAAAATACCTCTACAGGCTTAACTGCATTGACAACATGTCATTGTGCCTCAATAGAAGATTTAGTCTTTCATACAGAATTGTTACTGCATCTATTATTTTTTTTTAAAGAGAAGGTTACACATTCATGTCAATCATCCTGCACTACATGGGAGAGAATGATGATTCAAGACCATTTTGCTATTTCCAATGCCTGCTGGCTTGTTTTATTTATTTATTTATTTTTTATTTTTATGTACTCCAAATGCATACAGTACTGTGGCGTGCCTCCAGTACCATATATAGGACAGAGAAGGCACAGCTTAATTCTCCTCAAAGGTATGCTGAATTGAAAAATAAATCAACTTTGTTCTGGAGATGAGAGCAGCAACTTTTTAGCTACAATCTACAAACTGCTCAAAATCATTTTCCCCTTTTGACCATGAAATAGGTATTATACAAAAATATCAAAAAAGAGGCTTATGTTGCTGACACTGACGTCACACCCATGGTGGTTTCACTACTAATTATTCTAATAAGACATTAAAACAGTGGACTTGTTATTTTTATCATTAATATTATTACAAAGTTATTATTTAACATATTTATTGTATGGAAATGTTTCAAACCAAACCATAACTCATGACCATGATGAGCATATTAATAAATATGTGCAGATAAAAGAAGTTTTCCTTTCATTCATACGACAATGCTGTTTATTTTCCCATAACTCTTTAATGACTTTGGACCATTATTAAGACATTCTGAAGAGAAGAATATTTTAAATGAAGAGAAAATATCCCTCCACTAGAATTTTTACACATGTACTCTTCAATTTGTCTAAAGAGGGCTTGGCTACAGATAAAGTAACAGATATGACTATGTGATTATGTTTATGCACCTGAGAAACCTGCCATACATTGGGCAATCTCTGCAAGAGACTCGCTTCAAACTAGTTTTTCCATGCAGGAAACATTTTAACAGAAGAGGAATTCCAACCACTTAACAAGAGGGGACCATAGATGGGGAATACTGTACACAAAACAAGCATCCATTTTACTGCGCTTGCCGTTGCACATACGCACATGCAGTCTACATGTTATATGGATGGTCCAAGTGGTCACAGGTTTTAGGCTGCATGCGGACATCCGCACAAGTTCTTGTGGACTTGGGCAAATGACGAAATTTATGACAAAGCGACGCAGAAACCATGAATTGCCCTTAAGCCTTCTTCTGACCTACATCTGTAGCCAATCAGAGAGAGGAAGAGAGGAACGATTACGAGTGTGCGACAACATTCCCACCAGCACTTAAAAAGAGAAATCAGACAGATCTACGATCAGTTTAACCTCTCTAAATCCTGACCTTAACCTATGCTGTACATCACTGTGAACTGAACATAAGGCGTGAAAAAAACCCAGTTGGTAGTGTAGCCAAAAGGTCAATTTTCAGCGTATGCACAAAATCACTAAGCAACCCCCTAGTCATTTTTGCAGAGCAGCGCATCCTGCATGACTGAGTGCATGTTCGTTACAATGTGTTAAATTCAATGTTGTGAGACAAGTGAAATCAACGAATGTGATTCAAAACATTCTAGTTATGCATTTATAAACATGGAACCTAAATACCTAAAGTGATAGGAGGATACTACATTGAGAAAAGGTGAAGTAGGCAGAGCTACTGGTTCCATAAACACCATAATGGCTCTTAGCTCACATCGCTACATGGCTTCACAAGTACTTTCTTCACACTGTGTATTTGCAATGGAGGTTTATTTTGGATGATAACCTCAAGGTTACTGCTCTCAACTTTTACACAGAGGATTCCTCCAGATAATTCAGCAATTCTATGGGGTTGTTTTGTGGTCTTTGGTTGTATGTTGCAATTGTTCAACTAATTTCTAAGAAATTTTCTGTCTCAAGTTACAGAATACTGCAGTATGATGCATGAGCCTCATAGGCAGTTGCTATAAAGATAACTCCAACCAGAGTCCCAAAAACTCCAGTGTTACAATACAATACAAATTAAAATAAAAAGTGATTCAACTGACTTAAATAACAAGCCTGGTAACATTGTGTACAGACAAAATGATAGGAGAGTTACAGCCTGGCCACCAGAGGGAATAGGGTTTGTTAGCCATGTCGTACCTGCCAATTTACAATGAACATTCATAAATCAGGTCAAACATTTTCACCTGACTAACCAAAAGTGTTGCTACAAATATTTTACCACTTCCAACAATAGAAAGCATGCAGTATCCGTGCTGGGCAGTATGAGGACAGTGTGTACATTTCAAAGCAACTCTTATAAATATGAGGGATTTGGACATGAATTTCTTTCATGTCTATTCAATATGCAGTCAGCCAAATTTAAATTCTCATGTTGCTAATTCTTTGATTTACAAATCACAAGAAAACAGAACTGTTGCTAAAATGCTATTCTTATGATGGGACTGCAGTGCTCTTTCCAGTGTATGACCCACCCTTCGCTCTGCCGCTCTGGTGCTGAGGGTGTACAGTGCTGCATCCCCCACTCAGCCCATCCCCCCACTGTAACTACTGTACACATGCTATCTCAGGAGTGACCACAGGCTTGCAGAACAGGAGCTTCCCTAAGCTCAAGTCAGTGTGGAGCCAAAATAAACCTTGCTAAATCTGGCATCTTTGGCTACAGCCTTTGCAAATACTAGAGGGATTGTTCATCAGTAAATTCTTTTATCTTTCAACTCATGTTTTAAAAATCATACCAATGTTAGGAATGTAATGCTTGCAAGTGGAATTTTGTATGAAGAGGGTCACTGATATCCTTGAGCAATGCTCTGTGAAAATGTAAGATGGGGCTGGGGGCTGAGGATGAGTGCAGAGATGACAAAGTTGCACAAATTAGTCGAGCTACAGTACATGACTATTTTCATCCCAAGTCAGCCCATCACATAGGGGCCGAGCCTAATCATGCCTAACCATCTAAAATGCATTTACTGTTGCCCGCTATGCTATCCAATAAAAAGGAACGCAGTGTAGGTCAACAGGCAAACTTTGACATTACATGAGCATGAGCAAAGAAGTGCTTGCAATGTCATTTGGCTACACATTGTGTTCATTACAAGCAATATACAGTAGTTGGATCAGGCTATGCAGCAGGCAATGAGGTGGCAGCTTTGAGCAACATCTACAGCGAAAAACACTCTGTGAATACTTAACATGACATGATGCAAACTGACAGTCAAATGGTGTAATGCTGCACAAAGCCTAACTTTGAATAACAAATATGAGACCAGCATGATTTTAGGCAAAAGGGTACATGCACACAAATGTACATCCAAGCACATACACACAGAAAAACAAGTCAGTGCATTTTATATGAAACCATGCAAGCTTGTGGTCATGTTTCGCAAAATGTCAACATTTAGGAAAATGTAGGCCAAAAGCCCATCAGGGGGGACATGCTGGGGCAGAAAATGGGCCATGCTTAAGTTTAAATAATAAACAAGCAATCTGCCTGATGTCAATATTTGCTTATTTGTTTGAGCACATCCTTAATCCCACTCACCCACATGTCCAATGCAAGCATGAATATCTGGCATTCCGGGCATTTTCAAGTGTTGCTGTTCTGGTCTAAATTTTCCAAAAATCCAGACAGAACACACAGTTTCAGCCACACAGTGTTCATCTGGGGGCAGATTGACCATGAACACATGTATAGGCAAACATACAGACAATTGTTGCTGCTGTTCTATGGGACAATTGCCCTTGTCTCTGCCCTGCAGTTTTACTGCTCACATTACATACACAAAGACAAAATGTCCATTTCAGCGTCAGCAGGGTGGTGGTGGCGTGCAGCCCTCTCCACCAAAAAGCCAAACAAAAGTATGGCCTTGTTGTCATGGACAGAATATGCCATTCTGCAGCAAGCAGACTGATGCTGTTGTCATGTACTCTGCAGCTTTACAATTATGCCCAAACACAAGGGACATTTGTCAATCATGAAGGGGGAACTGACTAACTGAGCAGTCCTGGGTCTGGAGCTAGTGACTAGTTAGAAAGCCATTATTCCCTCTTTGTTTTCTTTTCAATTATGAGCCCAAAAGCCACCTAGTATTGTAGCCTCTTAGCTAAAAGTGCCATTTATCAATCTAGATTTTTACTGTTGTTAGTTACCGAGTGTTGGAGATATCAGCTGTAAATATGTGTCTGCCTTTTGTTGCATGCAAAAGCACCAAAAAATAACGAAAATACATTTGAAAAAATGAATGGAAGTGTCTCTTGAAAGAAATCATGTCCCTGTAACTCAATTTTTTACACAGACCTTGTTGTGAGCAGTTTTCATGTACCGAGTTAATACCCATGGACCCCCATGTTAAAATGCCAAACTTCACAGCAGAAATAAACATGTTTACAGCCTGGTACACAATTTTTTTGGTCACTTTGACCCCAGCCTCTCACCCAAATATGGTGACTTCTGGCTCCAAGAAACAAGATGGCGCCAGCCAAAATGCCAAACTCCAGGCTTCAAAATGGGGGCCCACAAACCAATGTGTGATTTATTTTTTAAGTCTATGATTCCATTATATTTGAGAGAAGGAACACATTTCTTTGGCTGATATCTCCAACACTCGGCAACTCACACCAAAAACAATCAAGATAAATGAATAGCACTACAGGTGAGATGAAAAATAGGAATTTGAGTCTGAGGTGAACATTCTCTTCAAGAGACATTACTGTAAGATTTAGTGTTACTGTTTCTCAAAACATCACATAACTACTCTTTAAATTCAGGTCAAGAATTTTGTGCAAGCACAGAGTACATGCCTTGTGCATACATTACACATTTCAATACGACCTATACATAGCAGCCACTTTAAGTGAGATTGATTTAATGTGACATTTTGAGATCAGCAGTGTCAGAAGTAGTGCTCTGGGTTTTGAATTAGTTTTTGCGTCCTGTGGTTAAAATGCTGTTTCATTTTCTGCCAAATCTCACAAGGAAAAACACTGCATATGCATGTTTAGGCATTAAATTTGTAAAATAAATTGCATGCAATATCAGAGACTCTCACTTGAAACATGGATGGATAATAATCTGTCGACGTAAATGTTTTTGTACTCATGATTAAAGTTGCAAGTTGTTACATCCATCCAAAAGCAGGCAGTCCTATGTAATATGGAAATGTTTCCTTAATGAAGCATGCTGCATTAATGAGTCAATAAAAGAAATAATTTGTTTCATATCTCCCTGTGAGACTGAAGGAAGTGATTAAGAATTATGATCAAACCAGTAAAAAAAAAAAAAAAATGTAGGAGCTGATTTAATACGAACATTAGGGTCACCAAGCAACTCTCTGCTCCACATTTGCTTGATCAATCCTGTGTGATGGTGCCGAGTGTCCACATTGGCTGTTGCTATGTTACTGAGTCAAAAGAAGGAGGTTGGTGAGGCATGGATTTAAAAATGGCTTCTCCCTCTTCTTCCAGCCCTTCTGTCAAATGGTGTCAAACTACTAACGAAAATGTAAGCCATCTGTCAACATGTGTGATACAGCATTATTAGAAGGTGAATTATATAACGTATAACATAGAACTTCATAATGTTCAAGGAAAAATATGTTTTATTTATTAAGTGTTGAAAAAAAATCAGAAATATTTTTATTCTGTCAATTAATTAAAAAAAATCCTTTACTTCAAGGTTCAAGATTATTTGTCTCTTGGAACATTTGTCTTGGACATAAAGGTTCTCACATAAAAATAAATTCAAAGTGCTGAAACAGATGTTAACTGCAAAGCACAGACAAATGCAGACAAATAAGGCATTAAAATACATGCAACACTGGCCCACAATTTACACCTTCCTTTTGTATTGAGTTTGGCAAAGTCATTGACAGATTGTTAAAATAGTTCTTATACATATTCAGGAAACCCCTTCTGTATTTAAATCTGCCTGATGGCAGCAGTTCATATTTTGAGTACAAGACTTGAGAGGGGTCTGGAATAATTTTCCTAGCCCTCTTAAGTACAGTCTTTTCAACCTGTGCCAGAGGAACAGCATACAAACCTAAGTATTTAAATATATTCAACCAACACATTTAATACTTACGCAGACCAATCATTTGCACACAAGATAAAGAGAGTAAAAGGATAAGTTTGAAAACAATAGAGTGCCGCAGGGATGATGTTTTTCTATAGACAGATGAAGATTTTAGCTTCGTCCTGGTTCCTTTATTAAAAGCAAATGAGATTTTTCCATTGGATTTTGGATTACTGCAGAAAATAATATCTTTGGCAAACAAATGTTTATGATACAAGGTGATCTTATAAAAAGATGCAATCACCGGAAGTAAAAATCTAACATTAGGCGAAACAAACTACACCACAGTCGCACGACTCAACGACGGCACCACAACAAGACTGTAAAGCTGTTTTCGACACGGCATGGCTTGATGACATGATGAAGATATTTTTTGTCACAGACCAAAATGTGAACTTCTCTTAAACTTGTGTTCACCACAGACCTTATTTAAGACTCCTAACCAAAAACCCATTAAAAACAAAAAAACACTGACTTTGAGACAAGGGAACCAGGAGTGCCAAAATACAAACTCATTTAGGTGTTTAAGAACCATTTCCTGGGGCAATTTATACATCATCTGTGAAGAATGAACGCCTTTGCTAATTTTAGGCCAATTCATTTAAAGCAGGGACTGTAGTGTAGGCCTAGTTGCGAAAACAGTTCAATGAAGGACCAAAAATGTAAAGCTGCTGGTGGTGTTGCTAGAGGAAGATATTTCAGTCTGGACAAAAGAGTTGGACCAACCTACAGACAGATTATAAAGCCACTGGAAGGGTTAAATCTCCTGCTCAAACCCTGATTGATCAGGTTATGTCCTATTCTGCTGGGTCCTGCTAACGACGTTGCTTTAGCTATATTACAAAATTATAGCTCTTCACCTACCACCCAAGCACAAACATACACAACACAACGAGCTTTGAGCCCTGAAATCAACATTGCATTTTCACTTTATTTTTAGGGGGCTGAGAAACTAAGTAGCTAACGTTGGAGAAGTTTATTGGTGAAACGTCGTCGAAAATAGCAACTCCCCCAACAGGGTCACTTCCTCAATGCAGTAATGCGCGCTCGCAGGAGGTGACTAGAGAAAGGCAAGTAAAGCTAAATGTTAACTGAAAACATCCACCGTGGGCATGAGTGGCCCTCCCCCATCCAAAATACAGTATCATCAAACGGGAACGCGCATTGGCTAAAAGGCTTTTTTAGCCGACGCAGCGCACAGAGACACTCCCTTTAAAAAGAGCACGGTGCCCTTTAAACAAACTAACGTTACGCCTGAAACGTTAGATAACCAAAGTCTACAGTTTGGCTTTACAAACAATAAAATCAGCAAAGAAAACCAAGAAAGTAGTGCCACATTACGACAAACTGCAACATTTAAGTAACTGCTCCGGCAGGCTACCGTGAGAAGGAAACAGTTGAGGAACAAAAAGTAGCTCGGAGATGCCCCGAGTGAGTCCGGTAATAGGGGGTTATTTACATCGGTAACGGTCACACAGAGACGAAATTCAACCGGTGAAATTGTACACCGTGCAGCTGGCATTGTCCTTACCTACACAGTGAATGAGTTTGTGTCGCCACGAGTCAAGTTCCTGCCGAAAGCCGCGCCTGTCGATAGTGCATTGCTGCTTTTTGCATGGACTCGCCATTTTCTATCGTCGTCTGGCGGGCACGAGCACGGAAGAGGAAGCGCTTTGCTATGTGAACGCGCGCTTCTCTGTGTCAAGAGGAAATCGCTCCAGGGAGAAATGTTTCAGGCACATAGTAACCAATGCAAAATGTGTAGTTAAATCAGTAAATAAGTAACTAAGTTAATAAATATATAAATAAATAGGCTAAAATATTGAATTAAGGCCACCAATGTAAACAACAACAATACCCTTAAAGGACCAGTGTGTTTGATTTAGGGCATCTATTGATAAAATATAAGGCACAGGGTTGAGGGGAGCCCACAGGTAGTTTTTGCACCAGAGCAAGAGGGAATGTAGCCTATTGCCTGTGCAATTATCCCAATATATTTTTATCTGAATCCCTCTGTGGAATACAATAATGATAGGGTAATAATGAAGAATAAATATGCAGCCTAATATCATTTTGATTACTGTTGTCATTAGTTATAGTGGTGGGTGGTGGTAGTAGTAGTAGTGGTGGTGGTGGTGGTAGTAGTAGTAGTAGTAGTAGTAGTAATAGTTGTGGTATTAGTAGTTGTAATAGTAGTGGTAGTAGTAGTAGTAGTAGTAGTAGTAGTAGGCTTTAAACCCTTAAAAAATGTGAAGCAACATCACTTTTCTTGGGCTGCTTTCAGACACCTTTCACAGGTACTAAATCTATGAACCCTGAGGAAATTGATTAGATTTCTTACAAAATCATGGGGGGGTAAGCAAATCTAAACAGCTAGGGAAAAACACTAAGGTAAAAAAAAAAAAAAAAAAGCCCAGGAAAAACTAATTATAACTATCACACTTACATATTTCAAAATAATGGTACAGAATTATTATAATTTTTAAGCAGTTTTTAAACTTTATTGTCCTATCTCACCTTTTCAAAACTAATAATAATAATAATATGATGATGATCTTTATTTATGGTTCATTAGAGTCTGTACTTTATATGCAGTCTATTGCCTATACATTACACATAATGTAGCCTACTACAGCCAATTAAAGTGTAACATTGTGTACATCAAGAAGCTTCAGCAAAATGCCCAACAGCCTTTTTAAAACATGCATGCTTCAGCTTGTAAACTGTAGTTCACCAGACCAATCAGAGAAAGTTTTCAATGAGAGCCAACAACAATCATGCAATGAAACAGCGCTGCGATGATGCTGTTGTAATGCTGCATTCAGGTGCTGTCGAATTATTGCAACTTATGGCTACGGGAAGACATGTAAAAAAATCCATGCAGCTGCTATAATACACGTCGCTGCCATAATATCTAAATGAAACAACGCCCACTCCAATGCTTTTACTGTAGATTTTTTTATTTTGTGCCAGAGCACGTGACGCCAGTGTAGCCTAAATGTCCTTTAAGACTCTCTATCTCGGATGTAGGAGCTTACGAGGAGCACCTAAATGCGGCATACGTTTCTCAGCCGGTGTTTTCATATTTTTACGCCCCTCGGCTCTTGAACGGTGGTTTCCATGCTTCAGAGGAGACAAACGTAGCGTACAGGTAAATGATAGCGTTAATAGGTGTTGTGGCTTTTCGCTTATAGTCGTGTTGCCATAGGTTACAGTCGATTTACATAGGCTTGTCATTGTAAGCGAGAGCAATATGCAATAGCAATATGTAGGCTATGTAAAGGCTGCACTCACTGAAACATCTTGGCAACCTGATTTTGATATTCACAATCACGTTAGAGTGTTTCAGTCTTGGTATGAACTGATGAATTATTTAATGGCGACGGCATGGGTAAAACTACACCTGACTGCCATTCTGTAACACTCTGTCATGTCTTTTAAAGAACAGGCTGTTTTGAAATTGTCACCATGCGATAAGCTTTTGTTTATATCTGCAGTCATGCTACAGTCACGTTTTCCAGCCTATTCCTTCACAGAAGGCGTTTCTCCCACAAGTGTGCAGTTTCAAACTGGGCTCACACCAGCATCACCACCACCAACATGCACTGAGCAATAAACAGACTCCTATAAGGCTGACATTTACAGGATTTGCTGTGACTTGTCTTCATCCTTTGATCCGACCCTCACTTAAGTTCAACTACAGGAACATGCACTGGCACCAAGGCAATGTTTTCTATAGCTATTTTCACAATAATTCACATCCTGTTCAAATATCTGAAGATAGAAAAAAAAACTGCTTCAGATACTTAATTGTAAAATGCAGCATGTCCTGAAAAATAATCCTCAAATGAACGGTGTTTGGTACTGTAAATAAACTGAATACTGATATGTAATTGAGTCTATTGCTAGATTTCCACTGTCTTTAGCTTCTTCTTTTTTTTCATTGATAATGGTAATGCCTAATTTCAGTGTGTCTGGAAAGCTTGAAATGACTACTTTTGTTAACATTGTAAAAGTAATACCCAGCTGGACATGAGAACTACCTGAGCAAAAGTAATCCCATTAGGGAAATTTTCCTTCTCCCTTACTTCCCTCCACTGTAAGATCAGAGGTCTTGGTCAGCTAAAGAACAACCTCTCAGAGCTCAAAGAGACTCCGATGCCCATTTCACTCTGAAAACCTTTTAAAGAGCGATGCATATCTGTTAAATGTATATTGTTTGTCACCAGTATAGATGTGTTCTTTATCTCTGCTGCCAATAAGTGTGTTTTTGTGTTGAAAACAGGGGTGAAATGACTCTGACCAGAGGATCTTTCACCTATGCCAGTGGGGAAGAGTACCACGGCGAATGGAAAGAAGGCAAGACAGCCCTGCTTCTCGGTTATATATAAAGTTTGTGTGCAAGCATCACTGACTTAACTACAGAAATGAGACAAGCTTTCACTTGCACCTTCTGCACTGTACATCTGGTCCTCCTAACGCTCTCCGAGGCATCAGTGTGTTAGTTATCAGCTGGGTGAAGGGGAATGGTGAGAGACAGACAGACTGCGAAAATGCATTCAGTACTTGTTATATCTAGTCTGGGTTTAACACAAGGATTCTGGCATACAGGTATACAAAACTGAACATATTAGCTATTTTCCGCAAAATAATAATTCAATAGGTGCTAGTTATTGTTATTTTTTCATGATTCCCAGCACAGGTTTACATTTCTCATTTTTTCCACACATATCTCTGCTCTCATGCACACGTGCAAGTAAATTGTGAGCACACTTAACACAGCAGTTACTGAGAATGACATGCAAATGGCATAAAACTGTGCTGTGATTAGCCTCAAGTAAATCTTGTGAGATTAGCAAAATCAGAATCAGCACTCTCTGCCTCAGTATGAGCTTGATGCTCATTAAATCATCAGTATATGTAATGTTATTATATAACGGGAAAGGTAGCAAGAACAAATGCAACTACCAGTGGTATCAAATGTTTTAGGTTTTCTTTTCATTAATCTGCACAGATGTTTGCATACTAAAATGTTTAATCTATCTGTCAAATTCTCACCTGTGGCAAAGATTACAACACACACACACACACACACACACACCCACACACACACACATACAGTGATGTTAGTGACATGCAAGCTCAAGCCGTTAATCAAATCCCAATTAGCTAGCATTGGCAACCCATGACGAACAGAGCCAGATTTACCAGCTCTGGCTTTGTCAAATCTACTGGATTAGACTTTGGACCTGTTTTGGAAATCTTAGAGAGTCCTCTGTCAGCTGCTGCCAAGAAACCAAATCAATGGAAATGCTACGAACAGAAGCATTTTGTCTTGGCATGCAGTCATGATTTTAGGTTAACCCAAACTCTGTCCATACTTTTTAAACCTTCTTTTTCTTCACTTTTCAAGGCAACTTGGCCCACTTTTCCAGTCCCGCCAATCAAGTGTAAACCAGTTGTAGCAGTTTTCCAGAAACTTGTAGGTGTGTGCCCCCTGATATGATTATAAGCTTCAATAGTGGATCATGGTGGCTACCAGAAGGGGAATGCAAGTACATTCCTGGATCCTAAAGTCGAAATCCCTGCTAAAAATTCTGATGGATTAGAGTGCTGTAAGTCCCACCACTAAGGAGGCAGATGGGACTCCTAATTCAGTAGTAAACCTTTATCTGACAGTGGGGGGGGGGGGGGGACTTAAATCCGAGCACGTACTGACTCGTGACATATGTAGTGGCTCTCCAATACCAAGTAAATATAAAACCCTGAGCCACATTGCCAGTTCAAATGTCAAGCTTAGTTGGTCATCTCTTACAGTGTGTTATTCTCTATTACCAAAGAGCAATCCATTAGGGCTAAGTGGTCAGATGAGGCATGATGACATCCACGTAGATATAATGTGAATTGACAAATGGTGTCAAGGTCGTTTGCCTTGACAGGATTTCTTGTGTTTCCATTCTCCGTTTGAAGTTTGAGCCATTGCTCAGTCTGATTTGTGTGATTTTTCAGGTCGGAGGCATGGTGTTGGCCAGCTCAAGTTTCAGGATGGAACCTGCTTCTCTGGTCAGTTTGAGAATGGACTCTTCCATGGCTCTGGTGTACTGCTCTTTACAGATGGGTCAAGGTATGTGAATCCAAAGAGTCATTACGTTTACATGCACAGTTAAGTCAAGTGACAGTTAGAGGTCGATTAGGCCTTTTAGTTGGACTGCTGTCCTTGTCCCAGTATACAAGCACCAGGGGAGAATTAATATATTGATGGAAGTATGTCCAACTCCTCCATGGTAGGTGGGGATATGCCCCCTTTCACTAAGTTGCTAGACCTTCTTCTGATTGACCTATTATGTCACATACCAAACAAGTTAAGCAGTTATACACTAAGTACTGGACAGAACAAATTGATGCAAAAAATATACAAATAGCACACTGGGTATGCTCCCATGAACATCTATTACCTCCACATGTGTGACATTTTGGGCCCTAGCCCTAATTCAGACAGAAGTAGAGCTAACATCACATGCTGTATGTGGAGGTAATAAATGTCCATGGGAGCATTACCGAGTGTGCAGACTCTATTTGTATATTTTTGTTTAGTTTTCTTTTCCCTTCTTGTTCTTATTTGTTTTTTCCTGACTTTCTTCCACAAACTTATGCTGTTCGACTTCCAGGTCAAAGCCTGGCACTGGGACTATGGAGCATGCGCAGAAGGCCAGTTCAGTTGAGGCATATACATGAAAGAGTAAACTGACCCCCTAACCGCATTATCATCATCATGAAATTCGACGTGGTACAAATTCAGTCAGACTAACATGTTTACATGTATTTTAAAAGTCCAGTTTAAGTCAGACTGACACAATAATTTGACTTTTTCTAACATCATGTAAACGCACTGACTGAGACAAAAAGAAAAAGATTTGTCCTCAGTAAATAGTAATAAATCAGACCCTGCTCTCTTTTCTCCATGCTAGATATGAGGGAGAATTCGCACATGGGAAGTTTCAAGGTGCAGGAGTCTTCAGTCGATACGATGGCATGAAGTTTGAAGGAGAATTCAAAGATGGACGTGTTGAGGGATATGGTGAGCCTGTTACACTGTTACAACAGTTTGTTTATTACAATGTCAGTGGTATCTCTCTGTGGTTTGGTCATTGTGCTTTCTGTCTGTGCCTCCAGGGCTATTGACTTTCCCAGATGGAGCTCACGGTGTCCCACGAAACGAGGGCTTGTTTCAAAACCATAAGCTGCAGAAGAGAGAGAAGTGTCCAGGAGTGGTGCAGCGTGCGCAGGCTTCAGCCTCCAGCGCTCGCAGTCTGGCACTTTGACTGTCATGGACCTCAGAGGAGACATGGTCAGGGTTCCAGCACCTTCTGGGAGGGCCTCAGGGATGTGTACTCGTATACTCTCCTCCAGCTCTTCTCCCTGTGTCTTTCTCTCTTTTTTCACCATCACTTTCTTTTTATGCATCTTCCTTGCTTATCCATCACAGTGGCTTGGGATGCACTTGCAGTTTGACCAAACAATGGCTGTCTGTATGACTAACTTGAAATGCACAACACCTTGAAGCACACCTTTAACTTCACAAGTCACATAAACACCAAGTGCTGCTGTTTTTTTCTTGTTTTTTGTTCTAATACTTTACACATAAAGAGTGTCTTAGTGTTTTTTTCTGTAGAATAGTTAGCCTCCATATATCAAACAACAGTATACGGGAGACTATGTCTTACTTTATTATTGCACATCTGGTACTTTAAAGGTCCAGTCTGTAGGATTTAGGAGGATATATTGACAGAAATGGAGTATGATATAATAAGAATGTTTTCTTTAGTGTATAATCACCTGAAAGTAACAATCTTTTTGTTTTTATTAGCTATAAGGGAGCCATTTTACACAGGGAGTGGGTCCTAATCTATAGAATCACCATGTTGCACAATGTCCCTACAGTAGCCCAGAATAGACAAACTAAATACTCTCTAGACTGGGCAATTAACGTTTTTTTGTCAGTCACCGGAATTACCAGCCCCATCACCATGAGCAGCAAAGAAAAAAAATTATTTTCTAACATGAAACTGCTTTATTCAGCGTTTTTGCCAGTTTAAATCGCCAGCTCTGTTTGTTTTCGACAGGAAGAGACCTGCGGATAAGTCAGCCCCCGGTAAAAATGTCCTAAACATCAGGATCTTAAGTTACCAGAGAAAAAAATGAGCACACATTAGCAGGCATCAGGCTAGCAGCCTGTCTGTGAACAGCATTGGAGCAATACTGATTTGTAATTTGATTTTGATTTGTAGTTTTTACTGATTTAAATCACCTGGTCCAATGGTTTTGAAGAGGAGGAGGCTTCTGCAGATATTTCGGCTCCCAGTAAAAACCTCCTGAACAATGAACACTGAAGGAATTCAAACCGGGAAAGATTTCACCTGGTTGCAATCTGCAATCTGCACCACCTGATGCCACTAAATCCCCCTAAATCTTACACACTGGTCTGCCAAAGTGGAGTTTTTTTCCCTGCATTGGGATAAGGTGTAAAGTAAGTCTGTATGTCAAGGACAGCAACAAAGAGATCAATTCACCTTAAAAATGCTGCAAACGATCAAACAGAGTGTTACTTAAAGGTCCCCTGTGGAGACCTCTGATACTGCAAGGTAGCAAACCTTGATCTAAACAATTCACAATTTTAAAATATATTTTAGAAATGCTTTATGAGGAAGTAAATGCATTTAACACATTTGTCGGACAGGATATACAAAATGTGTGTTGGGTGAAAAACAGTGAAAGTAGACATAACTTTAGTTTGTCCCAATGAACTCCACAGGGCACCTTTAAAATCTCATCTCAATTAACAGTACTGCTGCCATCTTGATCTTTTAATGAATGCATTGCGTCACTGGTGTTTCTTCTTTTAGATCAGTATTCACATTTGCCTTAAAGACATTTTGGTACAAGAGTGTAGTTCCAGGGAGTCCATCTGAAAATTAGATGACACACAGTCCCCTCTCCTCTGCATCATTTCCCCTAAGGTATCTGTCATCTGAATGAATATGAGGGCTGTTTGAAGATTGCCTTCATTCTGAAGGACACGTTGCTAAGCTGGTGCTGAGTCTGGGCCCCCATCACTCACAAGTCCAGCGGCTCTCTTCTCTCCAATAAACCCCCCTTTCCCAGTGGAAATCATGGAAGAGGAGATTTAACTCCACTGGATTATTCTCTCACGTTTTCCCCTATATAACCTGAAAAACTTGGATGACTGGACATTGTCGAAGTTGTTAGATAATCATAATTAAATGCATCAAGTTAGGGATCTGAATTGAGGCAGCTGAATGAAATAGTTTATATATATTTAAGAATATGTAAGTGTTTTTCTGTGAGGTGTGCACAAATTGGCACTGATTGTGTTTGTTCTGACCTTTCAAGTGAATAGAGAGATGATTGTTTGATTGGTCAAGTAGAAAATAGTGTTATTTAAGACAGTGTGGTTGATTATTTTTGAGGAATATATTAACCTTTATAGCCAATCACAGCTATTCTGTGATTACAAATGACTTCAGTGTACTTGAACAGTTCATAGGCCTTACAAAGCATTTGCAGACATGGCTTGTTGTCTCGGGTTGCCTACGTAGAAATTCAACCAAAGACAATCAAATGATATTATAGGTAAGGAAGCCTGGAACAGTCAAGAATAGTTACATGGTATTTCTTACAGCTGGACAATAAAGACAAATCAATGAGAACAAATCCACCTGGGCTTTCATGCGCAAGAAAAACAAAAGAACTGAAGATTAAACAGGGAATTGATATGATATTCTGTTGTAAATATTCCTGAAGTCTCTAGCCTGGAGTATTGCAGTTACTGATTTTTTATTGTTGTTATATTCTATGAGGGGAAAAACAATCAATACTCAATATCGTGAACCCATATTGCTGCTTGCTTTGAGTACCCCCTTTGGTACGGCAATGTGCTTCAAAGTACAATCAGAAAGATTGAAGTTAACATTAGATGCAGAAAAGCAGACCACCGCATGTGTCAGTACCACTATCTCCAGTGTAATGTATGTAATATCCTGCATTGCAGATCATGTAATGGCATTTTTCCTTTCTGCTATTTCGGAGACGGCGCCTGCTCTCAATCCTTCTTTGCCTACACACGCCTGCCTAAGTGGAATTGAATTCACAAAAATTCCACCTCTATTTCCAACTGGAAAACAAATGGTGCTTTAAAAGCGTGCCTGTCCAGACTTTCACCTGCCTGGAAAATATCATTGCCATGGTTACCTTTCTTTTTCCAGTAACAGTACAATGATGCTTTTAGTGCTCTTAGATAAAACTGCTGCACAGTAGTATCTCATCATTCTCCTGGAAATGGTCTGAGTAGGAGGTAATGTGTTTAATAAAGCCTTGTGTTGAGAAAAGAAGCATGCTTTTCATTGCACTTGGACACACTAATATGAAAAGTAGCTCCTTTTTAGATGTATATGCGGTCATTTCTCATCTCCTAACACAAAGGCTGAAATGTGCAACATTGCAGCTGTTGTGAAGAAGTTTAACCATAACATGGATAAACAGGTTCCTCTGGTTTTTGGCTGCTGCACAGCATGTAGCAGAAGCCTCCAGTTCTCCCATCCCCCCTACACCATCTACACGACTCCAGCCCTCAGCAACAGCGCAACAGCGCAGCATTCAGCTTGTACCTCACATGGAATTGAAAACAACCTAATTAAAGCTGTAAAACATATATGAGTCCAACATATTGTATCTTGCTGATACATAAATTGAAACATGGGTGTACATTTTTTGGGGGGTGGAGGGCGGACACAGGGGACATGTTCCCCTCAATATTTAAAATGTGCATTTCTCCCTGCAAATGAAAACATCAAAGTAGCAGAGGGCTTTTATTCTGAGAAAATTAAAGGCATTTTCACCATAACCTGATGCAGAAAAGGCACAAATTGGAAAATAAAAATTCACATTAATGCCATAAAATTAAGTGTTCAGCCATTTCCACACAGAGGTCGCACTATAGCACCATTACAAAGTAATTTCTAATCACCTCCTTTGAATTTTTACCCAGAACCAAACAACGGCAGCATCATGCCACTCCAGTGTGTGGTTTTTGACAGCATGTCAGCATTCCGGAAGCAAAAGATGCATGGCGGGCATTACATCCAACAAAACAGCATCTGCCTCTATAGTGAGATATAATGTATTCAGCAACAGCTCTTTCAAAACAATAACAATGTCATAAAGTGGCATTAACTGTCATTTGTTATATGGTGGTTGATCTTGTCCTCTGCTTCGAGGCTGAGGAGCTCAAAGACATGATTGTTTTCCCAATTGCTGACACTTCCGTTGCTATTCTTTTTTGAGTTAGCTGCAAACTACTGCTAGCTGCTTTTGCAGTGTGTCACACACATAACCCACCTTCAAAGTGTCACACCCATCCTGCTCTTTATCCCTTTTGCAAAGACCTCAATACAGTGCTGTTACTGCCTCTGCTGCTGGCTTAAAGGTCTAGTGTGTACAATGTAGGGGCATCCATTGACATAATGGTATAAAATACTTATAACTATCTTTTTATTACTTTTACCTGAAACTAGGAATGGTTGTGTTTCTGTAACCTTAGAAAGAGCTGTTTTTATCTATCTCTAAGTGGGTAGTCTTCCAGAGTCTGCCATGTTGCTTCTACAATAGCCCAGAATAGACAAATCAAACACTGGCTTTATGTAGGGGCAATCACTTGTACACATTTTTGTTACCCGCAATAATTTCCTACACGCTTGTCACAAGGGTGAAGTTTCTGTCCTGCAACCTCACTGCTAGAGGCCACTAAATCCTACACATACCCCCCACCAGGTTACAAAATAAACGACAATACAGTCACATAGTTTGTATGACCTTATATTGTGAATGGTACGTGTCTCTGCTAAAGTCCCTGACAGTTACACAGCCTTGTTTGGAACAGGAAATACTGTGTGTAGCTGATAATGTATGTGATGAGTTGCCTACAATGAACACATTGTTTTTTAACAGAAGACAGCACGCATTTTAAAACAGTGTTTTAGATTTACATTATGAAAAGTAAAGCAGTAGCACAATATTTGTGGAAACAAAATGTGCTCACAGAATGAATGGCTGTATGTGTGATGACTAACAACATTACAGGCCGTAGAGCAAGCTGTTAGTTTCCCCAATGTGAATGACCAACCTCCCACAGGAACATTTGAGCCACTGATGATAGAAGGAAAATATGCCCACTGAGCTCCCCTCGAATCCCTGACTTTAGACAGGGCATACCAGCCATCTCTGCTATGGTCAGCTGACGTCTCAAACACAACGCTACTGTGTGCTCTGGCCTTGTCTGCCATCTCCATAAAACAAGGACCTCTCAATGTATATTCAAACACAGCTTCTGCACAGCCCTATATCTATTAATATTATTCAGCTTCCAAAGGCATCACAAATCAACTATCACACATCCATGAGAGTGCTCCTCAGATCATGAGGCTCTTTAGAAGTGAACATCAAAAGCCAAAACCTGGCAAAAAGGTTTCAGGAATTCAGCTTTGCATCCTAGTGTGCATGTTTTTGTATCCTTAATAAAGATAAGCACGTCATTTTGAATCTGTCAGTTGACATTTTCAAGTGTCAGAAATCACATTAATCTCAGAGGTTTGACAGCCATGCCCTGGAAAGTCAGATTTTGTTGGTTAGCACATACGGTATATTGCATATGCTCAAATATGAAATACACAGACCTACAGTGGAATCACAGAATGAATTTTTAACCTGAGACAAAAAGTCGTAGAAAGATTAAAGATAAAGAATACACTGAATAGATGTACAGCGCTATTCACTCCTCTCTCAAGGTGCTATCAGGTCCCACCTCCCTCATCTTCTCCAGTCTCTGCAGGGTCTCCATGATGTCTAACTGCCATTGTTTCACCTGCTGCACTGCCGTCACTCCTTCCTGTAACACAGTTCACATGGTTTCTTAGCCAGGGCTGAAGTATGTACAGTGCAGTTTTAATATATGAGCCACAGCAGGTAGGCTGCTTAAATGTAATCAATAATTATCTTTTAAAGGAACAGACAATATTTTTGGAAATAATGTTTATTAGCTCCTTGTCGAGGGCTTGATGAGAAGATCAATTCCACTCTTAAGTTTGTGTTAAATATGAGGTTACAAGCAACCGTTTATCTTTATCTTTCTTTTAATTACTAGCATTTCTTGGGTTGTTTGGCTTAGATTCAAAACTGGACACAGCTTGCCTGACTGTCCAAAGTAACAAAATCTACCCAACAGCACTTGAAAAACTCACTTATTAAAACCTTATAACTTGTTTATTTAATCTGTAAAAGAACTCCATGTTTAAAGGTGCCATGCCATTGGGCTGACTGTCCACTGTTGTTATCCCAAAAACAGCAGCCCTCTTTTGTTTTATTAACTTGGTTCAGACAAGAGCTCATAAAGTTAAATATCAGCGGAAATTAAAAGTCTTTCTTTAGGAGTCATACAAAGTCATATGTCATGATTTACATTATGTGATGGACTATTTCTTGTTAGGGACCAGTCACCACCAACTGGCAGAGATAAGTAGAGTCATTTCTATTTTCTGCTTTTTTGTTTGGATTAAAAATGAAGATCAATACCACCCTAGTATGTCTATTGTTAGTATGATGCCGCAGTCAGTTGATTAGCTGGAAGACTGGAAATGGGTGTAAACAGAAAAGCTAAGTAATTAACGTGTTATTTCTCAAATCTAGCTTTAGGAAAAACAAGGCCATTTATGTAAGCATATTCCCCAAAATGTCTAACTATTCCTTCCAAATAATATTCCAACTTAACCAGAAATGCACATGCTGTAAAAACTCACATGATTTTTTATTTTCGTGTCAGCCCCTGCAACTATGAGCAGCTTCACTATCTTGTATCTGTTGAGACGCACAGCATCATGCAGGGCCGTGTCCCCTTCCTGAGAGAAGAGAAAATTGTATTAATGACAGAGATGAATTATTAGAGATGCCGAAACACATCAGTGAAACACGGTGTTGAGCTGCCGCCTACCCTGTCCCTGGAGCTGATTTTGGCACCACAGGATAATAGATACTCCACGATGGCAGAGTGGCCTGTTCTTGTGGCCACATGTAGAGGAGTGCTGTATAACTGCAATGTGGACATTGTCATACACTGTGACTGTAACAAACACACGAAGGACCAACTGTATATTTAAAAATATGTTCAGCATGAGTCCTGGTATGAAGTCAGGCACAAATAAAATGCACATTCACCTTATCTCTAACATTCAGGTCAGCCCCGTGGCTCTTTAGAGCTTTGACGACTCCCAGGCTTCCCCCTCTGCAAGCCCAATGTATGGCCCTGGAGCCCAGCTGAAACACAGAAGCATGGCCCTGTTCTATTAATAGCACTCGCTGCAGGCCACTGGAGGCTGGAGCTTTAGTGAGTGAAGATAATCTCAACCAATCTCATCATCATCTTTACAGCCATGTGCCCGCATGTCTTACTTGATCTTTAAAGTTGATATCGGCTCCTTTTTCCAAAAGTATCTGAACAACTGCGGTGTGTCCCTCCAGAGAGGCACGGTGTAGTGCTGTCCTCTTCAACTGGAGAGATAAATATACGACAAGTAGAAATGATTTGCTGTAGTAAGTTGTAAATGTATCTGTTTAACTGACACGCAGAGAGAGCATACCTCATCATGTACATTTGGGTTCCCACCATCTGCCAGGTACTTATCTATTACATTCAGTTTGCCTTGACTGGCTGCATTCATGAATTCTGCAGGATCCATAGCCCCTATCTGTCCTCACACACACAGAAACACAAAGGGACAGTAGAGAGAAAGAGATTCAGTTTTTCTATCTCTGTTGTACACATGAAGATAAGGTTTCTGAAAGTTGCAGCTCACCACAGGGATTTCCGCAGACACTCGGGGTGTGTATGTTTTCTTGATCTTCTTTTTCCTTTTGCACAGCTCTGTGATATTCTCTCCCCCACTCAGGTCCAAAATCTCACAGTGTAGCTCTGAGGAGATCCTCCTCACTCTCTCCTCTGCCTGAAAAATGACAGAAACAGTAATAACGTGGAAAACACTATAAGAAAACCCAGATGAGAGAGATACAATTGGCTTGTAAAACAGATGTGCCAAGTGAGCTAAGGGGTGTTGAGGGCTTGGAATGGTAGTGTTGATGTCAGAATAAATTCACAGCATAGTGCAAGCTGGGCTTGGCCATAACAAAAGTGCATTCCCAGTAAACTGCCTCTCATATGAATGTTTTTATATTATTTATCATCAACAAAGAGAATATATGCATGTAAGCCTTTATCTGCCTTGCATTCTTGTTTTATTATACTTATTCTATACATGTAAAATAACATTTATGTTCACTCTATTAACAAGACCTTCTTGGTTTGGGGGTTCTTTTGTCTATTTTGCAGAAAAACCGTTTGATTGCCAGAATTTTTAAAACATGCTTTCATATAAGAACCCAGGGAGATCACTTGAGTCAAAGTAATTACATTTTAAATGAAATTACTGTCAACGATTATTGACCTTAATAACATCTATTCTTTACAGTTCATTATTTTGTCTGGTGCACATAAAAGGAATATAAATAAATCATAGTATAAGGGAAGAAAGATTGAACTGTTACGGCATCAGGTAATCAAACAGTCAATGTTGATTAATTTCCAAAATGTCTTTATACACAAAGTGTAAATATATGTAAATCTACATTACATTAAAATGTATGAACAGCAGCCTTCTCTGTTAATTAAACTTCAAGAAGAAAATCTCCTGACTTAAATAGGATTTACTGAAACTCTGGAAAAGAAAATTACCCAACTGCAAGCAACTGCATATCTAGTAACAACCGATTTATATGTATGTATGTGTTTTTCAGTGTATCTGCAAATACATGTTGAGGAAGGCTGACAGACATTCTATCCTCTTGTTTGGGGCTTAACTTCAATGCTGACATGTTTTCTGGGATTTAACAACTCATTAATACACATCATGCCATAAAATAGCTTTTCAGGTTTTCACAAATCAGGGCTTTTTAAATTTTGTGGTAACAGTAACATTTTTTGTTTTGTTTTTTTTTAAAGAAAGGGAATCTCACAAGTAGTGTTTAATGCTTAACATTCTAGGAGCCATACTGTGAAATTAATGACAAATCATCACAAATTGGAAACATTTGTATTTCTCTCTCACCTACCTGAGTTGTCTTTTCATTTCCCGTTTCATGGTCCATCACATTGGCTGCCCACTGCACAACCTCCTCCATTCCTGTATGATAAAAAGATACCAAAGAAGACAAAAACAGTCAATAATTTCAAAACAGCTGAAGGTTTTTAACCATAATCGAGTTAAATCTGACCGACTGCGTGTCACTTTATACAGAAGCGCTGCAAGCCCAGTGGCTCGCTAGCTGGAATGCCGGGTTCATGGTGGGACATTGTGTCACCCCGTCAAACAGGTGTGTGTGCACTTTGGTGTGTGTATGCATGTATGTTTATGTGCCAGTATAACAATCTCCCTCTCTCTTTCCCTCTCCCTCTTTTCCTCTCTGTCATGCACACAACATTCATATACAAGTACATCCAGCCCTTCAGGCATGTCATGCCGCGGGTCATGAGCTGAGGGGACATTCATTCCACAAGCTCCTGGTTTTACTCACTCCTGTTGCTACAACCATGTGTGCTCCTCTTTTACAAGGGAGTACAAGCCCATAAACACACCATTTCGGGGGATTATGTTATTTATAAAGTTTTCATTACTGCCAAGTGGTAGCTTGTAAATATTTGATTTGACAACTAACAATCAATCACTGTCCAGCCTCAGCATTGGTATTTTTTCCAACCAGTTTATAGGTATATCAAACTGAGCACACACACACATACACAAACATACACACACATGCAGTATTTTTTAGTGCATTAAACCTTTAAGCCAGGGGTGTTATACATAGGGTCACACAAGCCCACAAGAGGGTTCAATCTGGCCAAAAGGATGGCTTTTCAAACCTAATATTGATACATTTGTGAAGGCTAAGATTTCAGGAGCAAGTTAAACATTTAATATCCTACGTAAAATGCCAGCAAATTCTCATACCAGTTGCATCACTTTTATATGCCCTTCACTGCGTGACATCGACACCAAATGCACCCTTTAACACGTTTATGAGATGCAGCAGGCTTTCAACTAACTCCAATGCAGACTTCCTGTTATACTTGACCTTAAGAGTAACTGATGTAGTGTAAAGAGGGAGTAAGCCCACGTGAGGGGAGAGGGAGGGGTGGTGGATATGTCAAACAAAACCAGACTTTTACCCAGGAGACTGCAGCCCGTGTCCTGTGTGAAACCAAAAGTCAGCGTTGTTTTAACATAACATTATATAATTTACATATATTTGTCACACACTTATGTCACTCACATGATGTATTCATATCATGTTACATTAATGTAACAGACATACTTATTTTAATCCAAAATATTACATTTATTCTAAACCTAAATAAGTAGTTTTGTTGCCTAAACTTAAACACAACCATTTCACAACATTATGTTACAATGTGTTTCAGCTGTGCGTCACATAGTGATGCTAAAGGATGCCCGGTGCATCACAATAAGACACCATGTGGCATGGCAGAGCATCAGTATTTGACAACACGGGAATGGGAACAGGTTAAAAATACTGCTTTAGAGGTTTTTCCACTCTGATCAGAATAAAATGTATACTTGTTGTGGTCATAATTAAAGATATTAAACCTTGTGCAAAATATTATCAATGAATAGTTTTAACACAATCTGCTTCAGGCCTCTATATTACAATGATACTGCTGGGACTCTATTGCTATGGCACTGCCAAACCTTTTCATTACTTAATGCAGTATATAACTCAACCTATTTTCTCGACGGCTTGCTCTTTAGTTTGGTTTGGTGCACATGTAATGAAAGTGAGTATTAGATGGACTGAATGTGGAAAAACTGAAACAGATTGTTGAAATTGCACTTACATTTCTTAAGACAAATTAATTAATGTTTTCATATTGTACTGCTTTGCTCTGAAAGAAAGAGTGTCATCCGGTGTTTGTGTTTTTTTGTGTTTTTTTGATCTATTTTTTTCACACTGTATGTGTTTTCTGAGCACTTCCCCTTTTCTTGCTGACATTTACGTAGAGTTTTTTAGTGGATGAGACACACACACACACACACACACACACACACGCGCGTGCTTATTTACATTCCTGCCTGAGTGTGACTGAGCAACGTGCTAATGGTTAACCGGTGTTGTTGAGGGAAGGGGCAGAGTTCGGTAGGATCAGGAAGAAGCAACAGCCATTTTAGCTGTACAGGACACTGCTTTCCCCTCAAGCATGGAGCACAGGGGATCTGACAGTTAACCATCAGTTTACGTCTCTACCAGACTGAACGTGAGTTATATGGTTTATCTTACTCAATCTGATGCTTCTCGTATTTTTAATAGTGTACACACAATTTAAAAAATAGTGTTTGTTGACATTGGGTGGTGAAAAAGATAACACAGTACTCTTAAGCTCTATAAATACTATCATGCTGTTGTTAAGTTTCTTTATGATAGCGATATTAGTTTATTGCATATTTGCAATGAAATGAATTAGAATATAATCACTGCTGTGTGTGTGTGTGTTTCAGGTGGAAGTACAGGTGCCATGGTGACACTGAATCACTTGAGCGTAGAGGATACAGACGATGGCTTTCCACTGCTGCCTGAGGCTGCTGAGGCTGTAACGCCAACGCCTGTCTTTCACAGACAGCTGGTGACCACGAAGAGTGACTCCAGGGAATTCTTCCTCAGCAGGTACATTTCTGCAGGCACTGTATTTATTTTGTTGACCTGTTATTTAATACTATACTGCTGTTTTCTCTGCTGTGCAGGAGTGAGAACCTTGCCTTCAGTCTGGTGCTGCTGATCGGATGCTACTCAACGATTCTGATTCCTGCATACCTCCCTTCAGAAAAAGTGTCAACATTCAGTGATGACAACCAACAACCAAAGGATCTGGTACAAATACACATCTTAGTGATACTTTTGGATAATTTCTTCACTTTTGCCAAACGTCTATGTCTGCCTTTCTCTTTAGTTCTTACTAAATCGGTCAGCCTCGCTGCTGTCCGGCCCCTGTCAGCCTCGCTGGTGTCTGAACCACCTCAAGCCCTTGTCCTGCTCTGCAGGCCTTCTCGACATCCCTGTGTTTGTGCAGCAGAACAGGCCTGTGCCCTGGGATCTGTCGCCTCCTCTGGGGCTCCAGGGCAGCGAGGAGCATCTGGCCCTCGCTCTTGCATCTCTACCTCAGCCTGGCTTGCCTCCGTCACTGAGGAGTGAGGGCAGCTGCAGGCGATGTGTGGTTGTGGGCAACGGAGGAGTTCTTCATGGGAGCCATCTTGGATCCCATATAGATCAGTATGACATCATTATCAGGTATGTGCACCACAAACACAAGTGGACAGATGTCTTACTTGTGTGACAGATTCTGGTGGCTATTTTTAGCCCACACTGATGGATTTTTTCTCTCAGCAGCCAAAAATTGAATGAAGTTAATGAGAGAGTTCACCCCAAAATCAAAAAGACAAATTTTTCCAATATCTTGTGGTGCTACTTATTAACCTAGATTGTTTTGGTGTTGGGGTGTTGGATATATCAGCTGCAGAAATGTATGCCTTCTCACCAATGTAATGGAAATAGATGGCACTTGAAAAATTTAACAGCAATGTCTCTGCAGAAGTCATGACATGAATACGCAAGATAATCCACAGACCTTGTTGTGAGCAGTTTATGTAGGAACTTTTTTCTTTGTACCAAACTACAACCACCAACCAATTCACCGTGCAGAAGGAAGCATCCATCTACTCTGGATGAGAGGCTCCTGCTCATGACAGCATGAGATGTAAACAATATTAGTGTTCTCCTTGAACCATTAAATTGAAATCTTTTTACACACTGTTAAATTCTCTATTTTCATCCGAGACTTTCGGATTTGTAGTACATAACTAGCCTAGCTTGAGACAAGCCATCATTGAGGTTTGGCTATTGACCTAGAACAGAAAAAAATTAAAAAATTCAAATGTGAAAAAAATTCATTTCTATAGTTTCCTTTTTGTTTTTGTTGTATCAAATCCACTAGAAGCCACTAGAAAGGGGCTAAAGAGCTGCATGTGTCTCCAGAGCCACATGTTGCCTACCCCTGCTTTAAGGGAAATGGCCTTTAGAAAAAGACTGCATCATCAAAATATAATCAATTTCATACATCCATTTTCATCTCTGTCACCAGGCTCAATAATGCTCCAGTGCCTGGCTTTGAGAGAGATGCTGGTTCCCGCACCACCATTCGCCTGATTTACCCAGAGGGAGCACCCCATTCCGCAAACGAGTACCAAAAGACCGCCATGGTTGCCCTGGCGGTCTTTAAGAGCCTGGACCTGGACTGGCTCACTTCTGTCATCACCAAACAGCCACTGGTGAGCCTACATCACAGGAACTGTTACAAACAGAAACTGTGTCTTACATAAGCCATGAGTGTCACAGCAACTCATGCAGCAACACCACTATCACATCATCACGCTCATTGCCTCACACGCTCTACATCTCCTGTGTTGTTTTTTTTTTAATAGAGCTTCTGGTCCAAAATATGGTTCTGGAGGGAGGTGGTGGAGGATATTCCCATGAGACCGGAAAATTTCAGGATCCTTCACCCAGAGATTATTCACAAGACAGGACAGGTTCTGCAGAAATATGCTCTGAAACAGGGAAATGTGAGTTCAACATGCTTTGCTCATGCTATCTTGTATGCTTTCATAAAAATGCTGCATGCAAACAGACAAAATAGGAATCCTAGAACAATGGCACATCTATGTAGCCTAACCTGTCCTGAACCCTGCTTAGCCTTGTATTGACTTTGCTACAAGCCGAAGAATTAAGGTAGTGAAAGATAAGCAAACACAACCTGCAGTTCATGACGCTAACACGATCATCCCATTACCCACTGTTCTTTATAATGGGTGTTTCTTACAGAGCAAATATTGGTGCTGACACTGGTTGTAGAAGAGCATTTTCTCTCCTCAAATAGATGGTGCCAACACTAGGTGCCAGTGCGGTGGTGATGGCTTTGCAGCTGTGTGACCAGGTGAGCCTGGCAGGGTTTGGGTACAACATGCAGCACCCAGAGGCCAGGCTTCACTACTATGAGACCATACGCATGGACGCAATGAAGGCTCAAGTAAGTTGAGATTAACAAACAATGGTACGCATTTCTAAAGGGACAGTCTCAAATCCAAAGAAATATATTTGCAAAACTCAACAGCAATGTCGCTTTGAAGATATTATGACTCAGTTTCTCAAGTTGTTGCAAATACTTTCATGTAGCAACTATTTTCATTTTATTGAACTACACCTGCCAACCCTTTCACTGCGCAGACGGGGCAACCATTACAGTTTAGTTTAGCTAGCTAGGACAGCATTAATGTTTACATCTCTCACTGTCACAAGCACGAGCCCCTCATCATGAGTCCCATTGTGTGCTGTAATATTGTAGGTGGGTGTAGATCTGTATAAAGAAAATAGTTCCTTAATGAAGCTTCTCACAACAAGATCTGTGGATGTGGGAGGACAATAAGTCAAAGGGACCCTGAGCACAGACCTGTATAAGGCCCCACCACCTGTCCTAAAGAGGACTGGAAGCGCACATACACTTTGTGGTGATTTGGTCCTTCGTTGTTGTAGTCATTTTGTGCCTCTCTGACATTGTTTTGCCCCTTTAATGGTTATTTTGAGTCTCTTACATATTTTTTGTCTTTTTTTGTTGTTTTGCCCCTTTTAGTAGTTATTGTGATTCTCTCTGAGGTCACTTTCTGTCTGTTTTGGTCACTGTGTGTATTTTTGCAGTCATTTAGTGTCTCCTTGAGTTTGTTTGACCCCTTATGTAGTTATTTCGTGTCACTTTGCAGTTCCTTTGCATTTCTTTGCGGTGTTGTGTCTCTTCCTGGTCAATGTGTGTTAAAGTGAAGGGATGGGGGGCTAACACTTTGAGCCAACGATCCTTTGCCCAGTAGGTCCGTTCAGTAACCCATTAATGTCTGTGGATTATCTTGGGTAACCAGGTAATGATTTCTGGAAAGAGACATTGCTTAAGAGTTTTTCAAATGTATTTTTTGGCGCTTTGAGCACCACAAGCTGAGTGCCATCTAGTTCCATTATATCAGAGAGAAGGCAGACATCTCTATGGCCGATATTTCTGACACTCTGCAACAAATCAATCTAGGTTGATAGCTATCACTACAGGTAAGAGGAAAAATATGTGTTTTTCATTTTTGAGTGAACTGTCCGTTTAAGGCTCACAAGCCTCATATTTTGATTTTTTTAGGGCTTATTCTTCTTCTCATCATCCAGGTGGTGCATGACGTCAGTGCAGAGAAACTCTTCTTGAGGGACCTGGTGGCTGCAGGAGCTGTGACCGACCTCACAGGGGCTCTCTGAGTTAGCAGTGCAGAGGCTGATGATAATGTACTTAACTCTACATGCACTCCTCCCTCTCACTGTGAGCCTGTGTGCGGTCCTCCATAGCTTTGCCCTGCTGGAAGAATCCTACACAGCGTGGACTGACCTTTAAAATGCTCACAGTCTCCAAGGTTGACTGACGAGTGGGCAAATTAAAGGTTAGAATAGCTCGCTATTGGTGTGACTAACCTCAGCATATCTTTCGGTTACAAGAATAAGAATCAGATGTTATAATGATGAATAATTTTGTAATCACACCAGAACATGTAAGCATGAACATGTAAATTAAATGGTCAGTGGTAAAAATAGTGCGATTTAAATTATTTTTACAATGACTCAATAAACAATTGAATGTACAACTTATTGTGTTTATTGTCTCCAAACTATAATCTATATCGAGGGAGACATACAGTATTTGCTTTTGCGTGTTTCACTCACACAAGTTATGACAAGAAGTTTTAAAGGCAACAATGGGCAATATCTGCAGTTATAAAAATCAGTCAGCTGCAAACATATACAGCAGTACTAATAAATAGAGAATAGGGCATATATGAGTAGTCAAAAATATATTACAAACAATTAAGGGATATACTTCATGTAAGACAAATAGTGCATAAGTCCACAAATGCTTTGATTGTGCTAATCATAAGTGCTTCTAGTAAACAACTTTTTTTTTTCATTTTATCATAGAATAAATAACCTTATAAACAATTAAAATGATAGAAACATGAAACACAGGCACACTAGACACGTTATATATAATGTGTACAAAGAGCGAGATATTCCTTTTCTCTTCTTGGTAATACAACAAACAAGTACCTTGGCTACTGTGACTCAGTCCAAGTGTGTGGGTGCATCTACAGCAGAGGATTGCGTGAAGGCTCCCACAGTTTGCTCGCCAGCTGTCTGCAGTGCTGGAGGATGATCTCAGTGGGGATGACCCCCAGGTGAACCGTCAGCAGCTCGTAGCATTTCACCACCTCACCCTGGTGAGTCTTGCTATAGTACCGCAGCAGCTTCCTGCAAGACATATTACTTTCTACAGTCAGCAGCACCCTTGTTTGGAGTAATAACAATTTCTTTCATGTGCGGTTGGTTACCTGTAGTAATCCCAGGCAAGCATCCCAATGGGGGCAGAGTCATCAGGCAGGATGGGTATGTCCCCTGCCTCTAACTTGTAGCCCTGATTGATGAGACATACATATTATATGATATAATGATATTACTCGATACTAAAACTAAGAAATAACATTCCAAAAACTTACAGTTTCATTTTCAAACCAGAGGAAGTAGCAGAAGTAGAAGTCTCCATCGCGCAATGTGACAGTGGAGTAACCCTTCTGGAGATAGCGCCGCGCTGTGCTGACGTGGCTCCACACCTTCAGGACAGATCAGTAAAGAGAAAGATTAACAAACATTTTCAAAGAACAATTTTATGCCCCAAATGTCAAATTGAAAATGTTATCTAACTAATAAAATATTTTAATCTGTACAAAAAAAAGAGTAAAAACAACAAATTGCTACTTTAGGGGGGGTATGTGGTGGACTATGTCTTGGTCATTTCTGGAGTTTCCATAGATGGCCCCATTTAAATAATCTATAGCACATGGTCTATATTACATAGCACAAGTGCATTTAGGGCATGTCCAGTCCCCTTTGCCAGTTTAATGGCGCATAATCTATGTGCAAAGTAAGGTGCAAGAGGCAAAGGGGTTGTATGTAGTCCCTCAATTTATCATAGATGTCAGACATAACATGAATAAGTAAGTGTCATCTCCCCTTAAAAGTCAGTCAACAGCTGTGTTTGTCTAAAAACTAGCAGTGACAGTCAGCCATCCTGTGTCGCTCTGCACCAGGTGTTAATTAGGGCCCCCACTCTTCATTATAAGCCAAGCAAAGAGACTGTAGGCTCCCACTACACATGAGAGACAAATGTCTGCATGGTATCAACACATTTGGTCGTGTATGTGCTTATATCTCGTGACTTTTTTGGTGTTCTACAGACAAAACTGGCAATATACTATCCTAACCAATCACATAAAGAAGGTTCTATTTCTTAATTTAATTTGATAAGTCAGTAATTAAATATTACTGATTCTGTGCACTAAAAGCAGGGGAAAACTAAAATTAGTCTATGATGAACAGATTCTGGTGTGCTCTTTGTCTGTCTATCAGCAGTTTAAAATCACTCGAATTACTTTGAAGATGTTCACTTATTGTAGACTTGACCTTGTTTTTAATGAACTGAGCCACTGGTCCCTTCCCCAGCTCAGATGTGTTGCGCTCTGTGATGTTAAGTGATGGTGCAATCATTTGTCCGGTGGATCGGTCCAAGCAGATAAAATGGATGAGTCCTGGGAAATCCTCCAGGTAAGTGAGATTAACTGGGTTAAGATCAATACACTCAGGACAACACTGTTATACCTCATTTAAAGAGATTTCCAGGCGTATGCATATTCCAGAAATATTATAAATTCACACATAGCATTGCATCACAGGGGGCAGGATTATTATGCTAACAGGATATGACACCATGGTGATATTCCTCTTGCTTTTCACCAACAGGAAGTCTTTCCAGTCCATCAGTTTCTCTCTGGGAGACGGTGAAAGAAAAAGAGTAGAACAGAAAGACGGTGACAAAAAATAAGACAAGGAGAAAGAGGATACAGACATGAACAATGTAGGATGCTCCTCTTGGAGGTATGTGTGCACTAAAATGTAGTTCAAAATATTCAAAACTGATTCACATTTGAAAATTTTACACAAGGTAACAAAAAAGTAGTGCAAAAAGAGGTTTGGCTGACTGATACACACTGCACCATGGTCTGGGCTCGTTCCTGCAGACCGGGGGAGAGACGTCTAGGAATGTCAGCAGGTCCAGATTCAATGAGAAAACACTGTCGGTATATGCCACACAGCTGGGTCTTCATATTCTTACAACAGGGGATGAGGCTTAAACAAAAACATGAATGTCAGAAAAATGCAAAGGATCGTCCAATGGCTTTGCTATAATGCATTTTGTCCAGCAGGGGGCTGCAGCAGACTTACTCTCTGTTGAACCCCGGTCCTCCTCTGGCAAAGGCTCGGTTCTTGAACTGTGTCCAGACATTTTGTAACTGTGCAGACTAGATTCAAAACGAAGGAACAGAAACAGATGTTACTAAATGGTGTATAAAGCCGTTGGACACTTAATGTAATACTTTTTACTCCACTTTCAAGATTTTAACCAAATTTGAGGGTGATTTTAAGACAGATCATCTTTAATATTACAGCATTGCAGGTAAATGTATAGTTAAAAATTCTATATTTAGCACAGTGCAGAGGTAGGTTTTATGAAGTAATATGGTTATTAGAGTGAGTTAGATTAATCTTTTGCCAACAGGTAAGTGCAAATATAAAGTACCAAGACAGTACCAGATTCAGTGGTAAGTTTAAATATTAAATGTTAAATTAAACTGGATAAAATGTTTGTGGAAATAAGGACCTCACAAATTCACATTTAAGAGTATTTATTGACCTCTAAGGCCTAATATTAAAAACAATAATAATTTAAGATGTTTTAAGACATTATATGGACCTGCAGACACCCTGTAAGTGTAGATCTGAGAATATCTTCATATGATTAATCACACTCATTTTTATAATAAGCAAGGAGCTGGTCATTTTGGCTGAGGTACCTTTCTCTATAAGGTGCTTTTATTAGATTTACAGTTGATTAATTAAAGTTTTGAACAACAAAATAAATCTTCCAACAAAACATTATTTTGTATTATAATCTACCATAATCTAACATTTTTAAGGTACTCAGTGTTTGCCATGAGAAAAGCATAGTTTTTGACATTGCATTAAATTTGAATGAATTGCTATTAAAACTGTTGCACTGTTTTGTGAATGATGCTGTTATCACAAAGACTGAATCATCTTTTTTTTTTTTTTTAACAGGCCAATAGCAAAAAAACCTTTATTTTACTGTAAATTTTACAGTAGTTAATGTGCAGGATTTTAGGGTGTTATTTTAGAAAGTTAGTCATGTTTTGGTGAGATATAAATGCTTAATTTAAAAGCAGACAATTGTTGGACATGTTGTGTATGGCACGCAACATGTTGTACGAAGTAGGGCTGTAACCAACGATCAGTCTATTTGGTGATTAATCTGATTATTTGTTTGACTGATCCATTTGTTTTTTGGTCTGTGAAATGTCCGAAAGTGGCGAAAAATGTCGATCCGTGTGTCCAAAAGCCAAAGATGATGTTTTTAGATGTCTTATTTCGTCCACAACTTAAAGATATTCAGTGCACTCTCATAGAGGAGTATAGAGCCCAAAAATATTTAAGAAGCTGGAAACAAAAAAAGTCTGACTTTTTTTAAAAACAAGTTACTCAAACCTATTAATGATTATCAAATCAGAAGACAAATAATTTATAGTCAACAACTAACTGATTAACTGTTGCAGCTTTAGTTAACAGCTTCACATAAAAACACATACCTGTATGTCACTTGGCCCCAGGGCTTTAATGAATCTATCCAGCTTGCTACGGATGTCGTGTATCGTCGGCTGGCCTTTAGTTGCAGCCGAACCTTCTTGGCCTTCACTTAAACGCTTCTCCAACTTAGCGAAGGCTTCCAAAAACGTATACACTGATATGGCCACTGCACTGGTGGGAATCTAACAGATTAAAAACAGAGACCCGAGTGGTTCGAAAATGGGAGCAAATATTGTGAACGCTGTATTAAACTGTAGTTAAGTAAGTGCAGATAGAAGTGTCATAAGTGTGCCTCCTGCTGGCCACACAGCCACAGCATGTGATGACAGAGAGGGAGGAAATTGTATCTACAGCATGTGACAGCTAAATGAGTAAATACGTGGGTGTGTGCTGGTATTCCCAAACCTTAGTGAGCAGCACAAGTGTGATGCCAGACCACAGTGGCAGACAGTACATGGAGTGAGGCATCATGGGATACAGCCCATCTTTTTGTGAGACCTCTAAGAAGACTCTGCGAGGGCTCGTAGGGTCGGGAGGAGGAACTTCCAGAGTCTGCAAGCTATCCTCTGCCATCTGCAGACATTATTATTTTATGCAGTTAACAAACCAAACAATCAGTTTATTTTATGTTGAATATTATAGATCAGATTAACTATTAGGAATACACAGTGAGACACACTCTCACCTGGACGTCTGGGTCCACAAACTCAAACACAGGGGTGCTTCCTCTCACTGGCTTCTCCGCTGACAAACATGAAGACAACATACGTCATCGTCATTACTGAAATGTATTAAGATAAACTGCTACATACAAACACACAGTCTCCACCACACAACCCACCTGAATTGCTTGAGTCCCGGTCTGTCGGGGACGGCTCCGGTGTGTAAAAACTTTCAGGTCCAGAACCAGATGTACTCTCAACATCCTTCACAGACAACATGCAAGCAAAAACAGACAATAAACAACCACAATTACGATGACCAACACATTGTGGTTACGCTGTGTGAGCCGCTGCCAACATTTATCTACCTCAGGATTCGAATCATCCAGGTCTACGTTGCTTGGATACATATTCTGCGCCATGATGATGAGGGCCAGAAGGTCTGAGGTGGAGAGCGTGCTCGCACTGCGGCTATAATGAGCACAGGTGCAAAGAGACAGCATACTTTATAAATAAATCTTAAAAGTTATAAATAAGAAATAGTGTAAGTTATAGGATGAATGTGAAGGGTTTTTAAACACATCTGTACCTGGAGTAAAAGGCAAGCAGTTTGGTGTGAACCAGGATGAAGGCATGCAGCACCTCCTCTCCAGCTCTCTCCATGCTGCTGTTGAGCTGCTGAACTAAACGGCGCTCCAGGAACTCGATGCACTGCTCGCACAGCGTGGGGTGGATCAGCCTCTCCACTGCCTGAGAGAGGGAGGAGACGGCACAAAGACGTGGGTGATAATGAGAACATGATGGCTTCTCAAATTTTACACAGTATGTAATGACCTGCGTCTCTAATGAGAATGAGAACTAAAGGATAGCTGGCGTGTCAAGTTTTTAATTTTTCATTAATTGACCTAAAAAAATTACTTGAATAGGATAAGTACCAGCCTCAAAGGGGAATCCAAATTACATGCATCTTTTTTACATGGAAAAATAGCATACTGAAAATGTTCTCAGTAAGGCTGGAAGCTGTTATTTAACAGGAAAGTTAACATTTTAAAAAATGTATTCCTACTACAATGATCAGTATGTATTTTAATTTGTAAGGTAAACTGGTGGCAGGTTTTGGATGTAGAATTTAAGCAATGTCAAAATATAAATTAATTCCAGAATATATACAAGAAAACCCTTTTTAAGAGGTAGAAGGATTATTTTTAAAATAACATTAAGAAAAATAATAATAATTAAAAAATTGTGAGTTGTTTATCTGATCAATTTTGAGAAAATTGAGTTATGGAAAAGGGGAAGGACAATTTAAGTGAATCTTTATTTGTACTCTGTTTTGGACATATAGATATTTAATAATGCTTATTTGTGTTGTTTATGAAAATGTGTATATTGAGAGTTTACTTTAGCATTACTGTTCATTTTATTTAATATTCTTGGTTTTTTTTTATTTTACTAAACTTAACTAAAAGTGGGGATTTCAGATGAGTATAATTGAGAAAAATAGTTAAAAATAGAACCATGTCTGCATTTTTTGGATGACAGCTTTAATGTCAAGACTGGTTCACTGTTCACCGAGTGATAGCTGAGTAGACAGGTGTACAGACATGGCTCGATCCATGGATGCACTTGAAATTAAAGATTGTGTTTCAGACTTTTAACAAACTTAGTTCAGCATGCAAAAAAGGTACAGAAAGCCATAATAACCCAATTTGAAAGGGAATTTCTAGCAGTTTCTGCCATCTAGTGGTTTAAATTTTCACATTCTAAATCTGACGGAGTAATGTACCTAAGGTAGTTGGGGTTTTACTAATAAATTATGTGACCATAACTAAAACTAAAAACCATTGTTCCATTGATGGAAGCAAGAGCCCAAACATATTATAAGCAAGAAGAAAAAAACCACTACATATATGAAAAACAATGAAATATATCACAGATACATCATAACACAACATCTAAACAATAATATCTGTGCATTATAATAACACTGACACCTCAATAAGGCGTTTGGTCCTGCTTTATTGCATACAGGACTTCCTGAGGGGACAAATAAAGTAAGTAGCTTGAATCTGTGTCAAGGTGGCAGAACGCTGAAGTCTGCTGCCCATAGTCCCCATATAGGAAGAATAAACTGGTGAGTGAAAAATGCAAATGATAATTTAAATAAACCTATAGCAATATTTGAAAAATCTAATGAAATCAAGACACATTTTGTAAAACCCAGTAGCGTAATTTGCCTGCTTTATAAAGTGGCAGTGTACTGCACCTCCACTAAGAAGCTCTGGTCGTTTTCTCGGAGGTAGCTGTAGGTCTCCAGCAGCGACTGGAGATGTTTCCACAGCCTCGCTCTTTGCTCCATGTCCTGAGGACGCAGTCTGGTGACAAACGGCACAGTTTTATAGATCAGCCAGATGCTGCTTTAAAGACCAGGTAAAATAAAAAAATAAATTTTCACAATTACAATCCTGTGTGCTTGTGTTGATCATTTATCTCCTGTTACTTAAGAATGTGTTGGGTTTTTTTTTAAATCAAAATATGTCTTCTCTCTTTCTGTAAAACACAGTAAAGCAGTTTCATATGTATGATAATTCATTCTTCACTCAGGGGCATTTACAAAAGTTAATCCCATCAAATAAGACTTTGACTATGTAGCTACACAGGTCATATAAAAACATTTGTGATGTGTGTAGATATCAGTGGTTTTGTGTTCATTTCCAAAACACTTTGTTTAAGGTTGTAATATGTCTCCCTCGTCCTCCTCCTGATCTAACGGTAAGGGAGGTGTATGTGGAGCCATCAATCTGCTGTAGCTCCGTACTGCACTAACCTCTAAGCCCGCCAACGATTCAATCAAATGTGAAAGATTTGATTTAAATCCCACTTGTAACTGTGCATATATGTTCTGTTCATTAGGAAATACGTCATAGTACAGAAGCTAGAGATGTTCTAACCTCTCTTTCACATGGACTTTAAATCTATTTGTTATCAAGAAGGAATGCAGCAAACTGTCTTACTCTCTCTTGAGGAGGTTACTGCTGAGGGTGACCATGCCAAACAGGACCTCAATCATCTTCTTCATCACATAGATCTTCCTCCTCAGGTCATCCTCTCCCTCCTCCCCGTCTCCATTCACAGCAATATAGAGACACTCATCAAACTGAAGAGGACACAAAATGACCAAATTAGATTGCAATGCCCCATTGATAACATGGAAAATAAAGTGATGACTGTTTTATTCAGCTGTTCCTAAGGGGGATAAAAATATTTGCACTGGAACAACCTGAAAGGCCTCTCAAACTGAACAGAACTGTAATATGTCAAGTATATCACGCACTGCGCGAGGACAAAGCTCCGTTTGATTCCTTAACAAGACTCACATGACAAACATGACGCTTCACTGTAAAAGAGGCCTGCACTCAAGGCAAAGTTCAAGAATGCAGGAATCTGCTTTACACATGGAGGGATTTCAAAACGAGGTCAAAAGAGGAATAAGAACAACCTTTTCAATATTTAATGGTTATGGTTGGATAAGCTAATTCTGGGATTTGTGCAGCTTTTATTTTGAAACTACCTGGTGCAGGACATAGATATGGTTGTTTTCTGTGGTGAAGGACGTGTAGCTGTCCCCCAGTCTGTCCACCATGGTGCTGCAGGAGATGATGATGGGAGCAAACAGAGTGTTGATGCTGTCCTCGAAGGCTGGAAGCTGAGTGTCAAAAACAAAGAAAGGAGGCAAAGAAATGCATCGTGTTGAACTGGAACCACCAAAGGCCACCAACATTCAGTTTGTTTAAACAAGTTTTGAGTGAAACTTTACTTTTTGAACAGCCTAAAAAATAAGTTGGACATATTTCTGAAAACACGGAAACCTCTTATGGACCGCTGACTACAACCTAGCCGGCTAGACTTGATCTGATTCTATATGGAAAGAAGACATATGTTTTGTGACCATAGTTGATCTATTGATGTATTTTTAATATATTTATTTTATTATTTTGTCATCTATTTACTCATTTATGTTTAAATAGTCTACTCATTTATTTTGTTGTCCTTATAATTGTTTTGTTTAATTATACTCTTATTGTTTCTGTATTATCTTTTAAATGTTTGTCAATTGTTAAATGCTGAGAATAATTATTGAAAAGCTACAGGAGATCAGTAAAAAAGTGCACACACAGTATCTGTTGATTTTCCTCCTCCTTACCCCCTGGCCCTCCTCCTGAGACGCCCCATACTGATCCTGGACGTTCTGACGAAATTCAGGGTCAGTCCAGTGAAACAGGACATCAGCCCTCTCACTGGCAATCAGCAAACACTTCATCTGGACCACAGACACGCTGTCCTGCCTCGCTGTGGCGTCTTATTTATTCCAACCACTCCACATGCATTACACTATAAAGAAAAAGGTTAAAAGATATAAAACAGTGTAAAACAGTACTTTCACACAGGCCTAGCAATGAATACATTAGCCACTAGAAACACTGAAGACACTTTTTTTTTCCCATACCCCTTTGCCCTTTTGACCTAAAATAAACAGTATCTAAGAGCTGATATTTTATCAATGACAGCCTCTGGTGAGAGCGCAGATAAAAAAGTAAGGTCAGAGGCAAACATGCCAGCTGTGAGAGAATTCAGGACACTCTCTGTCCAACCAGATATAAGAGTCCACCTCAAGAGATATAGGCTTTTCTAATTCTCTGTAAGAAAAGATTTTTCAAATGACTTATAAGCGATCTGGGTCATCTTTTGAGATCAGTGAGATCAGACTTAATTTGACGATAACTGGGTGACTCAGCTTTGTGAACTTATTGCCCTCTGAAATCGGCTTATTCAAAAAAAGAAAAAAACCCTCAGAGGCTTAATGTCTTTACAATCCTTTAAATTTAGTAAAGATGATGCTGCACTTCTTTTTTACCAACTCTTTGTACTGGACTCCATTTGAATCACACAAAGGTTGAAATAATGATGACAAAGAAAAAACATTGTGTAATCTCTCTGGTCGACTCACCTTCAAAGGCAGAAAAAATGTGAACACTTCCTTAATGGTATTTTATTTTATTTTATTTTACCTTTATTTAACCAGGCTGCTCCCATTGAGATCAAGAATCTCTTTTTCAAGGGAGACAAAGAATTGCAGACAGAGACACAAGGTGAGACAAAATCCAACTCACAAGCACTAAAGTTGACATTTAAAGAGAACTGTTTATGAGTCAAAAGAGTCAAGTCGTTCGTTTTAGATTTAAAAACATTCAGCTCCCTGAGTTTCAAGTCATTCTGCAACAAATTCCAGGCTGAGGTATATATAAAGGTGTACCTATGTAAGAGCCTATGCGTCGCCAGAGCAGGCCATCCTACCTAAGAGTGCATTTTATTGCTATCATCAAAGATGTGCACACAGCCTGCTGACCCTTCATAGATGCACAAATGCGTGCATGGGCACGCTGCAAAATTTTTTGAAAATGATCCTTGTACTGATAACCTGATTTTATCTGCTGTAGACTGTAAATGTGCAGTAACACATGAAGGTACAATGACATCTGCAATTTTTCCACAAAGATGTATGTAACAATATGCAGTGGCCGAATGCAACTAAGTACATCACTCAAGTAGCCTACTGTATTTAAGTACAATTTTGACATATTCGTATTTTATTTTAATGGCACTTTCTACCTCTGGTCCACAACATTTCTGGGGGAAATATTGCCTTTTTAATCCACATGTATCTAACAGTCTTAGTTATTACTTTATAAATCATGAAATTTGGTAATTCACACAACATACTGGTTTTAATCATTTATTTAAAAAAAAAGATCTTGTAAAGTACACTACCCATCAGTTCATACGTAAGGCTAAAATGATTAGTCAATTCAAAGAAAGTTTTGGGGAATATTTTGATAATTTTTCATGCAAAAACATCATGGTTCAAGCTTCACTAATGTGAGGATTTGAAATGTTTAATCATGTAAAAAAAGTTTAATCTTTTGAACTTTTTTTTCACTATTGGATGCACAGAACAAACTTGGGCTCTTGGTAATTGTGACTGCATTTTCTGAATTTTCAAAAACCAAATAATCATTTGATTAATTAAAAAACATAAGCAGCAGATCAATCCCTACTGAAAATAATTATTAGGTGCAGTGTGATACAAATATAGTGAAAAATAAACTCCACCTAAACCAACTACAAAAGTAAAATCGTGCTTTTATATAAATGCACGAGTAATAATAATCGTATGTATCAGTATAAAAGTCAAAGGGGACATTTTCTGCACGAGTTTTTGTTTGCTTTTAATACTTAATACATTCTCCTGATCACACTTACATATTTTTACTTAAGACAGGGTATTTTACATTGTACCTTTACTGAAGTTAAGGATCTAAATACACTGAATACATGCTTTACGAGCATGTATGTAGGTCACAGGGTTTATTCGGCTGATGTCAGAGCTTTTTTAATCATCTGAAGCATAGGCGATTTAAACTGTTCCGATCCGTATATTACATCCCGTGTTTTAGTAAAGCCTGAATTTACTTCCTCTTTCAAAACCTGTAACTCCCTCGATGCACGCTCAATGTGGCAAACAAACACACATTTAAAGTTCACCAAATCAAAACTCACTCTGTGTTTCTTGCGACGGATGATCCCTGCATCTCAGTTTCTGTTTGTCGCAGTTTTCCAAAACTTGAGCTCTTCAGCTCGTGGATGTTGTCATGCTGCTGTCTCGGCCCGAACCTGCTTCCTCCTGCTGCAACACCGCGGAGTCACGTGACTTCAGCAGCAGGAAGTCTGATCTGAAAACAGATAGTCGAGATATCAAACTGTTCAGAGGAGCTGCCTTGTAAGACTGCTCCTGCATGAGTGTTTGTCGTAAAATGTTTTCAGTCGGTTGCCCTCGCTCTTCCTGGAGGAGCCCGATGATCAGTGAGGCAGCAAAAAAATCACGTGCTGGTGCCTTAACTGGGGCACATGACTTGGAGGCTGTGCTGTGGACAATAGTTTGGCATCTCTGGAATGCAGTTTAATGGTTGAGATTTAGATTAGACATGTTGTGTACGGTAAAATGACACATATCCCTTAATTCCCCTCCTATAGGATATAATTGAATAGAATATGTCTTTATTATCATTGCACAAGTACAACGAAATTGAAATGTAATCCTTACAGTGCAAGAAGAGATATCATAAAACTATCTAAGAAAAACTACAAAAGGATAAAATTAGTAATTTAAAAAATTATTAAATAAATAATTAGCAGCCTCAAACAGCAGGCAAGACCTATACAATATATGGCACTACCCATGTATTGAACGGCCATGCTGTAGTGCACTGTGGCATTTGCTCTGAATTGCCGCATTCTTGAGTTTTATTCCAAAATGTCCCCAAAAATACACTCCTCGGAAAAAAAACAGCTCAATTTGAAGCAATCTCGGTCGACTGAGGGGTCTCCTACTGATGATTCGAGTCTCTTTCAGAGGGCAGCCCCACATGGTTTATAATTTTAAAAAAGTGATATTTAAATGTTGCATTTACAATCAAAAACAGACCAATCAATAGGAAATAAAAATAAAGGCAAACTACTGCAACAGTAACATATAGAAAAGAAAATTTGAGAAATTTACTATAAAACACCATAATCATTATGTAAAATTAAGCTGTACATAAAATGTGAACATGAAAGCTGATTGGTTTGTGCGGGATGTGCAAAAGTTCACAGTGTACTCAGTTTTGAACAACTTTCTGATCAATAAGTTATTATATTTAATTGCTTAAAGCTTACCTTCAACATGGGTCTTGAATACATTAGAAAGTCATTAAAAGTCAACGCAGCAAAGCAAAACGTACACCAGGATACCTAAAACAAAAAAAAAAAACATTAAGAGAAGAAACAATTCAGAATACACTAGAAAAGCTGTATTAAGCAGCCTCACATATCTGTTCTAATATAAATATTACAGGTTTTTCATCAATGGAGCACCTTGTAGCAGACAAAAACTACATTATATATACAGATATGCTGCATATACACAAACACACACTCACCAAACAGCAGGCGATTTCTCAGAGAATGTTTTGATGGCTACAACAAATCTGTGTTGTATCACAATATTCAGCACAGATTGTATGCTTGGCTTCAGAGCAGAGCAGAGAACCCCATAGTAACATAAATATTTATGTTTTATTAACCTTGCTTGGGTTAAAATGGTCTAAAATGCCAAGAGAGTTCCACGTTGTGGGCCAAAGTCTAATCTAGTCCATCAGTTTTCTAGGGATCCAGCATTCATGGAAGCCTTATTTAAGCTGACTCCTGTATATACAGAGTAAACATCATGAAATCCTCCGTGTATGCTAACAGGGCAAGGGGGCCTTGCATGTCTCAAAACGGATCACTGAGTGTAAACAGTGTAAGGCAGGCCTGGGTAGCAGTTACCTCCACTAAGGAGGCACTGTCACGCAGAAGTGGCCAGACACGGTGCAGTCCGCCTAAATCACAACACAATTAGATTTTGTAAGAGGAAGTGACGCTCAGCGGTTATTGTCACAAGGTACAGGTTTATATGATAAGTTTGCCAAACAAAACCATTTCTATGGATCTTGATAAGATTCTGGTCTGAATGTCGGGAAGTTCACTGAGGCCTCCCTGATTGATATCGCTTTGGTCACTTATTACTTACAGGTCATTTACTCAAAAAAACATACCTTTGATTGTAGTTTCAAACTGAATTATGTTATGCAGTTCCATTTTCATGCATGTATTAAGCAGTTGATCTAAGAACATTTTAAATGAACACTGACAACTGATTTCAACAAATTTTCTTGATAAAGTGCAGCCGAATTCACGTTCTCTCTGTACAAGCACATTCGTCTAAAATTTGTGCATGCATGTCTGGCCTCCGTAATAATATTTTTTTCTTTGCAAGGCCCCCGATTAAATGCACTGGGTGTTTAACAAGTCTGGTTTGATTCTTATGTGTCAACAATGTTGGCGTGTTTGAAATAAACCACACGCGAAAGAAGACTGTTCCTGAAGCTAATTTCTGAGACCAAACATTTTTGCTACTCACATAAAAGCAAAGCCTGTTTCCCATGAATGGAACTTAAAACAAAAATATAATTAAGGGTACATGCTTTGGATCACAGCTCCTGAAGGGTCACCAGTGTTAATGACTCACTTATGAAACTTCAGTTCAAGTCATGTCTTGCTTTCTACAGAAATCAGAGCAATTCTCACATGCCATGTTTCACTTGGAGAAACTAAACAAGCCCTTTAGTCAGAGGGCACACCAGATCCTTCATCTACCCTCTACATGATCCTACCAAGCAGATCCCAGTTGTCTGCATCAGCACACACTGAGCCAGGTCTGGCCCAGCTTCAGTCAGTCAGGGCCAAAGCTGAGGTCTGGAGGTATAGCCCCATCCTGGCTTCTTTTTTCCCATCAGCAGCTGCCTCATGCAGTGACAAGACAGCACTTTTTCCACTACAAAGACTTACTCCAGCTGCTTCCACATCTGGGGCCACAGAGTGTATCCGTTTGTGTGTGTGTGTGTGTGTGTGTGTGTGTGTGTGTGTGTGTGTGTGTGTGTGTGTGCGTGAGAGAGAGAGTGAGTGAGTGAGTGAGGGGCTGCGCCAACGAGGGTGACTTAAATAGCACAGTGCCTTTGTTTGAGGATGCTGCTGGAATTTGACAGTTTGTATTTATAGGTTCTCTCTGTAGGACAGTATATCTGCACTTCTTTGTGCTCCTGTGTAGGCATACATCATATCCTCTCATCTCTTTCTTTTTTTTCCCCCTCAGGATATAAGAGCGATCTGAACAAGCACATGGAGAACTGAAATGGAGCCTGGCTGTATTGCTCGATTTTAAAAGGAAAGCTTTAGCAACAAAATGATAATTTGTATATCAATTACTCACCTTGTGTTACCTTGAATTAATGAAGAAAACTTAGTTTTTCTTGCATGCCTTAACAGAGAACGAAGAATCCAAAAACGGAGAAAAATCTAAATGAATTAGTGTAAATGGGGGCCACGGTTAACAACAACAAAACAATATCAAAATGTCCGTTCACAACTGTCGCACATCTTGGGCAGTATATTTCAAGTCTCATTTATCCAGTCGTATGCTCAGTACAAACACATGCATTTTCCTTGAAATGTTATTGTTTTAAACACTTCTGCATAAACAGTGTCACACACAGATGAGTAACGCCTTGGCAAGTGCATGCTTTTAAAATCTGCTCAATGGAATGTATGAGTAGAGCTCCAACGCACACATTTGCTTTGTAAGAGAAATGCTGAATGTTTTTAGAGAAAATGCACGTTTGCGGGAACTACTAGGCATACATCTAGATAAATGACATTTGGATTAAAGAATGGTTTGATATAGTTTTGCGGTTGTTAAGCGTGCGTCCCCTTTTACTTCAAGAATGTTTATCATTTCTGAAGTCTTCTTTCACCAGAGGCATTGAGAAACACATTTTTCATCATGAATTCAAGGAAACACAAGGTAAGTGATATGCAAAAGATCATTTTGTGAGCGAAATATTCCTTAAATTCACACAATGTTGTTTATACAGAAGTAAAACTTCTCTCAAAATCGCTCTCTTTTATGCAGCAAAGTATATGAGCAAAGTTTAATGTTGTCATTACCAGCTGACAAAGTCAGTGCAGATTCTGACACAGAAGTTTGTCATTCTGACTGAAGCATATACAGAACAAATTAAGCTTCTTAGATATTTATAAGTGTTTATTATCGATGTAAACTTTTTTTTAAGAAAAAATAATATATAGGCACACTTTACATATTAAAATAATGCTCTCCAAAAGAAATATGAACATCTCTACATTAATTATGAACACATTCAGAGGACAAGTATTCTTTATATTTAACATTTTTGGGCCCCAAACCTGCTTACTTGCCAACATGCAAGAGTGTAGAAATGTTACCATTATTCATATTCAAGCCAATACACAACAAATAATGACTTTTTTCACTCTATGGTATTAACCTAGAGAATGAAAAAACAATCTTTAAATGAGATGAAATATTATGAATTATAACTAAAATTAATGTGAAACATCAGGAGCCATAAACCACATTACAGTAATTCCCTTTCTTGCAGAATAAAATGCACCTATGACACTTGCATCTTAAGACAGTCACCCTGTTATTTAACACAAAACAAATTATTTTAGATTTTCCTTTAGAGCTGGGACATTAGTACCACTAACAGAACAGTCTTATATTATAGAAATATAAAGATAAAACAAATGTATTTAATCATATAAATTAGGTGTATACTGTGTGTAAGAAAACATATCAAGCTTACTTTCATCACTCTTTTATGTACAATATGTTATCTAATAATATATGACAGTAAATCTGTACAAACTTATGTAAAATATATCATGTATATTTAGTACACAAAAACCTAGCAGCATAAGATGATTATAAAACGTGAGATCAAACTGAAGATAGTGACAGTTGTTAAAATATACCTGAAAAACGGGTATTTTGGAATTTAGAACTGAAAGCAAAACTCAGATTTTGTGTGTATGCAGGCTGCATGTGAAGACAGATGTTATGGACAGGTTCACATTGTCAGCTATACACGCCCCTGCTCACAGCACTACAGACATGTCCTGGCTATCGTATTCTGCAGTTAATTAACTGAAACCTGCAGCAGAAAAGCAATGATGAACACAATGTATGAAAACAGCCCCCCCAAAAAAGAAACAGATTTTTCCCCGTAAGCCACTTGATATGGCAAGGGAAAAAGGTTTACTTTCAGAGGCTAAACAGACTGGACAGATACATCAGTAGCTTTATCAATATAACACACACACACACACACGCACGCACACACGCACGCACGCACAGAGTCTGACCCTACACACACCATGGCCGTTTCTCTTTGTGGAGAGGATCAAGTCAAACTGAAGCTGACTTGTGTATTGCCTCAGAAGCGCTGCCTGTTCAGTTTCCTCTTAGTCTGTCACTGAAAGATTGAAAAAAAGAAAACTCTTGGCAGAAATTGAGATAACAAACTCTAGGTTTTACAATCTAAGAGAAGAAAATATAGCTTAATCAAGTCAAAGAATGTGGACTTTTATGATATTGCATAGCTTCATATGAAGCCAAAAACAATCATCTAAGTCGTGTAGCACGTGAGGAGTTGCTGGTGAGAAAAACTGAAAAGTTCAGTTCAGTGCAGCCCTTTTTATGCGTCTTGCGCAAATATTTCTTGTTGGATCAGAGAAGGGAAGGGCCTACTTTATTTGTAATTTAAATATTACTATTGAAATAATGCCTGGAGCAGCTTTCGTTAAAGCAGAGGACTGTACTGTGTTCAATCAAAACGTCCATTCTACTTAAGCGTCCTTAAACAAGAAAAAAAAAATCTTAAAAAAAGTATTTTGACCTGCCTGTGTGTTCATGGAATTTGGAAGAAGAAAAAAACAGCCACACAGTTTTTATGTTTTGGGTCAGCTGGCAGATAGTTTGTGGTTTGGCAGACTTCTGAGCATCACCCTGTAACTCAGGGGTGACAGGTCAGTGTTATCTCCGGCAGGCGTATGCGTTAATGTTTTTGATGACATAAAAACCTATGGTCATTGGAGGCATTGCTATAGTCCGTCCAGCCCTCAGTGTCTTAGGCTTCAACTCTGGGAATGTCTCATTGTCCATCATGAGCAGCTTTTCCCCGTTCAGCTGGACAAATCTGCAAAGAGAGGTAAGCAGGAAATATGGACAGCATTAGATCAGTAAAATACTGTTTTTTTTCACCTGCCACCTTTTCACTTCATCAACAAAAGAGCAAAATGCACATTCAGGTTGCGTTCCGAATCTCATACTTTTTCTTTTTACCTTTAGTAGGTACTGCAGCTGACCTTAAAAAGTATTTACAATTGCATGCAGTATGTGCACAATCGGGACATACTACTTTCTTTCTTATACATCTGTTAGCATGGATATAAACTAATCACCATTTTCCAAACTCGGCACAGATGGAGGTCAACCTGCAGAGCTCTGCTGTTGTTACTTTGCAATGTTTAATTTTTAAAGTTTTAACTACATACACTGTGGATTTTAATATGTTATATTCATTAACTAAGCCTACATAAGCATTTCTCGTTCATTGTTTTTTTTCCTGTTTTGCTGTTCTATGATTGTTTTGCTCACTTAAATGATTCATCTTTCTAATATTATCATTTGACTGATCATCAGTTGGATGTGCTGTTATCCCTCATTGCTGTCAATCAGCTGTCATGATGTGAACTATATATAGCCAGAAGAGCATGCTGGCCTGCATACTGCGAAATCTGACCGGATGTGGTAGATCATTCTGGCATTTTTAGCACACTACATCTGTCATACTTTTTGTTGGGACACACTAAATTTTTGCCATTCTATAGTTATTGCAATGCACAGGCTGTCTTTAAGAGGTTTCATCTGTCAGTTGTACACTTGGGGGTGCTGTTGTTACAAAATGGAAATTTCACAACTGCATGAGCAGGAATCTGCAAATGGAAACCTGAACAGTTTGGAGTCAACTGCACTGATTTGGGACATTTTAAAGATCTGAAGCAATATTCCATCTCTGCAACAATCAATGCCACCACTCTTTGCATCTCACTCTTTATAAAGCCACAAAAATTCTCACAATATTAATAAGAACATTTAAAATACAATTTTCAAGAAGAAATTGTTCAAAATATTATTTTGATTTAATTTATCATGTGCCTTAAAATTACCATTACATGACACACAGGTTGTTATAACAAAATTTCACAGTGTCAAAACAGTTAATTGAGTCATTGCAAACATATTTAAAAAAATACTATTTTCCCTTTTACTCTTGGGAAGAGGATTACATTTCTTTGAAGAGACCAGAATGAGTTGCATAACAACATTTTATTGTCAAGTTTATATTCAGCTTTATCCATTGACTCTTTTTTCTTTCTTTTAATTCTTAGGTTGACATCTTTTCGCATATATGTTTTTTGTAGTATTTGTTATAGTATCTTTTCCATGAGAAAACATTAAGAATATACAAGAATATGGAGGAGCAACTATAAAACATCACAGTTTTAATTCAAAGTGAACTCTTTCCAAAAAGTTTGTGGGACAAATAAAAGGGTAATTAAAAAAGATTGTAGATTGAAAAAGATTATACAATAATTAATATGATTTCAAAAATCTAGACCATGATACTTCCTGAATAATAAGTCGACATGAATAGAACTTTCTTTTTAATTTAAAAATGCATTCTTTCTCTTTTTCTGTACAAGGTGTTATTTATTTATTTAATGTTAAAGTAATTGTAAAATGTAACATAATAATCTCGTTCTGAAGAGAAATTATCTCCTTACACTGTATTTGCAATGTTTCATCACTTTATCACACAACTTTTCAACCATTTTTATTGTTTTACTGTAAAGTTCTGACAATTTAAGGAATTAAGCCAATGGACTGAATGTTTTTACAAGGACCTCAAATTCAATAAAATATCAAATAAAATATGCTCAATAAGGAGAAGTTATGAATCAAACTGAGCTGCTCAAAGCTTTACCTGAACCTGCATGGGCCTGAATACTCTGCCAATGTTATAAAGTCCCACTACTCAAACAAATTTATAGACATCTGGTGTTGCTAAATTCTTCATAAAAAGTTCCCCTGTGCCGCCTGTGGTAGAGCAAAGCACTTAAGGCCTGAAAAAGGCCCATCGTTAGCTTTCTCTCCTATTAATTACCTCATAATCTTGTTCTAACACCTAAAACATCCTCCATCATTAAGCTGTTATTGAAGGATCATGCCTGAGCCACCATTAAGGCCGTATGTCAGGATGTCAGGATCATATAACACATACACACGCACGCACGCGCACACACACACACACACACACGCACACACGCGCACACGCGCGCGCGCACACACACACACACACACACACACACACACACACACACACACACACACACACACACACACACACACAGTCCTGAGTCATCAGACTGTTATTTCAGGATTTGAGGCTTTAGTCTAAGTCAGAATAACAGTCTAGAGGCTTACAGGAGAGGAGGAGGCTGAAAGCATAAACTTCATATTTTAATGGATGCTTTAAGGCATTATGACTTATATTACCTCAGTATATTAAGTATAATATATCACAGAAAAAATCGTGAACAGAACTGAGAGCTAAAATGGCCTACACATATGAAAGGAAATAAAACTCCATTGATAAAACATCTGTCGCAGGCTATAAAAACACGGTTGAACAAAGGGGCGTAAACACATTGGAACTCAGTGCAGTATATTAAGACAGTTTGAATTACTAGTTTGCCTCAACAGGGCTTTAGTGAAAGATAAAAAGGCTTTATTCTGTATTTGCTTTTAATTTTCGGTATAATTCTTATGTTGTCTTTAGCAATCTAATCTAGATAAAGACGTGAAAAAGTTACTGTCAGCGTACAGCGTATAGTTTTGTGGTGTGTATTTGCACAACATGCCGACTCAGTGTGAATTTAACACCTCAGATCCAAAACCCATTGTGGCCTTAAAATGTGTTCACAGCAGCATTTTTAACACCCTATTAAGGTTGGAAAAAAATAAATAATTGAAGACCCATAAAGTTGTCCATAAAAGTCTCATTATCCCTATTCCTCATCTCAAATCCTTTCACCCCTTTGCAAAAATAAAAAATACTTTCTGAAAACAGCGTCTACCAAATGTTTCATCATTAGAGGACAAATCACAGTTTTCTTTATATAGAGAGGTGAGAATAAGAGGGGTATCAGTAATATTTGACTAACTTTATGGGGCAAAACGTGATTATAATTTATACTAACTTTGTTTAGTGATTTGAATTTTTTATATTAAAACTCACACATCCAGATTCATAAATAGTTTTTACTCAAGTGCCACTGAAGAATGAAATGATTAAAAACACACGCTGTAAGATATATGCAATAACAAGAAAATGGAATATTCTGCATATGTGCAATTTATCCTAAATATGTGCAATATAAACATGACCATGTACAATATCTATATGGTGTTTATTTTGCTTTAATACCTCATTTTTATATTTTGCTATTTTAATTAAACGTATCTAGATTAATGTGTCTGCTTATCAGTGTAGGTCTGTATACTGTATGAGTCACTGGAGACACTTCATTTCATTGTGCAGCTGTGCAATGACAATAAAGATATTGAATTTTAAAAAAAAAACGTGGATGACAGTAATGTACAACATTTTGACATTCGTTAAAATATATATTTTAAGTGTGTAGTTGGCCCTAAATAATTGAATGTGTTCACCGTTACATCTTTCGGTTTTTAACTAATAACTCAAGATTGCTTTAGAATTTCCAAGTACCCTTTTGGCAGTAGAAGCTCATCAAAGTATAGCTCATCAAAGCTTTCATTTGATATGTACAACTATAACTTCTTCTCAAATAACACTAACACCCCTCTGGTTCTCACTCTTTGATATATATGAATACAAGCATGACAGGACTAGAAGACTTGAATGTTTGCTTTGGTGACTTGTCTACAGTAGGACGCTCTATAATACGACCACATTGTTGTTTGAATAGAAAACAATTATTCATTACTATTGCACATGTGCATATGTATGCATGTTCATGAAAAAGAGGGAAAGAGAGAGAGGAACTTACTTGGCTTTGAGTCCGTCAGTGCCGTAGGGTTGCAGCAGGTACTGATGGACCGTATTGTTCCGTAATGTCCCCGCCAACTTGATTTTCTTCCGTGACCGATGCAGGTTGATGATGTAGATTGTTATGGACCCTCTCACATAGTTATGACTGTTGCCGTAAAGAAAATGATGAACATCACATGAATTTTCCTTTACCTTAAGAAGAGACAATCAGGAAGAAAAAGAGGCTCCTCTCCACATCTGTTAATGGGGATTCATTATATATTACACTGCCATGCTGAATAAAAGTCTCTATCATTAAATATGACTACAAAGAGAAGAAAGCCTTTGATATTTTATCACTGATAGTAAGAGGATCAACCCACAACTCCTTGATCTAATCTGGATCAAAAGGCTTGCAGAAAAATAATTAAGTAAGATAAAGCATGAATGGAATTCTATTAAGCAGAAAGTTATCATCTATATTTAGTATGAACCATCATAATCCATTTTTCATTTTCAAAGCCTTAATCATCCCTATAAAGCCTATCCGATGCAGGAATCTGCTTCTCTTTGACAGCGTCCAATGATAAAATGCTGTCACTGCTTAGCCCAGGGTCAGATAAAGGCTGTGAATGTGACAGGCAAGACTTCTTCAGTTACACAGACAACTGTGTTGAGTCACTCTTCTGAGAGCAAAGCACTGGGTACACAACTTTATAGGGAGAGGCCAGAGGTGAAACAGTTATCCAGACAGATAAGACAAACTTGATAAAATCTAATAAGGGCCCCGATATGAGGACAAAGACAACACAGCTGTAGTGAATACCACATGTCAGCCCTGGTGTTCAGGGTCAGGGCTGGTAGACATCTTCCCCAAATCTCATATCTTTAAAGCAATCACATTTTTTGGTTTGATGTTTATCTATGTTCTTTGGGGCTCACGGTGAGGCATCTATTTCATCAACCCTGCAAGAGTGCAGATATTCAATATATTTACCGGGAGAAATAAAGTGGTGTGCTGTTGATGGGAACGCTGTGAGTCTGGCTCTGTGTTAAACTCTTGCAGACTTGTTTCTGAGAAACGTGGAGCATGGCTCCGAGTGATAGATCAGATGGTTAGATGGAGGGCGAGATAATGACCTCTCAGGCCTTTCAAATGATGAGGTTCTTTGCGATCCAAACCAGGAACATAAACATGTGTTGATGCTGTTTGATGTCGAAGCGTTGCTGTAAAGTGAAAAAAATACCATGCAAACCACTAAAAGGGGTAAAAGGGCAATGAAAGTCAAATGTCTAATCTGCGGAGACTTTTCAAACCACTGACTGCCTGAGCACATTTACAGTCTTTGCCGTCTTACACAGTGCAGTCAAACCACTATGACTACAATGGTTGTCCACTTAAGGGCTGAACATGTAAAACCACAAGTGGCAGAAATAATCGCAACTGAAACTTTGGATTCAGCTTCAGGGCTTCACTGTCTGAGTCCATGGCTAATTGGTGCATTGAGTGGAGCTGAGTGACACCACATGCCATCTCTCCACTCCGAAATTCACCATACAGACCATGTGGCTCAGTGAGTACACTTGATGAAAAGTATTTCAAGTATTTGCATGCATGTCATCAGGCCTCATGTGTGTAGTGGTTATGCAACTCCTGCCCAGTTATCGAACCATCTATCTGTTCAGAGCTTTGCTATTTTTCTAGGAGATGCTTCACCTGTAAACGAGCCCCGTCTGGAATAAGGCCGTAAGTCTAGCCTGGTGCTGACAGCCTCTGGCCTGGGTTAAATGATAACCTTGAACAGGCCATGGTGGCACTCTTTATCTCCTCCCGGCACAGACCGCCTTATTGTCCCTCCCCCTCCCCCTCAAATACCCCCCTCCAGCCAGTCAGAGACGATATAAAGGCCTAGCACACCTTTCAGCGGCTCTTTGACGGCAGAGAGACAGAACCCACACACCTGATAAGTGATACCTGTTAAGTTTTATAGGCTCTGAGCTGTGAATGAGCGGGTGTCTACGGTCTGCTTATTTATGGGTTGGCTTGGGATTTTGTTCTTCCCCACCAGACACTGAGCCTCAGGTGTGTGCAGGAGGACACATGGAGTAGGAAAAGTTAAAACCGCAGCGTTCTGTTTTCCATCTAAATCCTCAAGGACATTCAAGTTTCGCTACACATCACTGAGAGGCAGAGAGGATGTGTGCTTTGTCAATCTGTCAGCTTCAAACGGTAAAAAAAAAGACCAAAATCACAGTATGTAATGATGTGCTGTGTTTAAGTACAGGTTACAAACTAATCCAAGGTGGATAGGCTGCAACACGTACTTGTAATAGCTGGTACAGTGGGCGTAAATACGTAGTTTGTCTCGTATGACTCTTCCTGGTTGAGGCTTCCTCTGCAGTCCAGCCACTCGCACAGCTAAAACCCTTGGACCAACAAGACGCTTAAAGACCAGAGAGAACCAGTAATCCTGTAAAGGCAACACCACACACACACACACACACACACACACACACACACACACACACACACACACACACACACAAACACACACACTGCATTACTTCGATGACAATATGGGTTCATTATAATATCATGATGCTCAGAACAGGATTCACCTGGTTTCTGTTTCAAGATACAATGTGAATGCAGGCAGGTGTGGAAAACAAGCTTAAAAGATCTGATCTGACTGAACAACTCCACTGCAGTTAAAGGAGTAGTGTGCAGGATTTAGTTTCCCCGAAGCAGAATGCAACCAAATGAAACTCCCCCATGTACCAAACGTGAACTCCCTTAAATGCGTGAGTAAATCTAAAAATGATATTTATTGAAAGAGACCATTTATCACAGCAATGTTCGATTCTGGATTCCACTGAAAGGAAATATTGCTAAAATCTCAATTTAGTCACTTCAGCCATGAAATGTTTCGCCAGCTGTGAGATTTAACAATTTGCCCGCAAAGCAGCTTGTCTGCGACTGGGTGAAAAAAGAGACATACTCCACAAAAATGTCAAGTAAAAGCATGTCAGCGCTTTGACACTTGACATTTAGTTGGAGCTGATAACCCCATGTAACGTGTCACAAGCGCTGACCCGTTTACAATTGACAAGTCTTAAATATGACATTTTTACAAAATATTACGTTCTGTGGGGGCTTGCTGTTTTCGGTTATCATTGTTGAGTGGTCCACCATACTGTGTCTCACTCTACAGACTCCACAGACTCCACACCTCTACGAGAGTCCCAGAACAACATGTGTTCCTCAGGAAGTTCTCATGCAATCCTGCATATGGCAACATTTAAGGGCTTCTTTTTTCCACGGAGGCTTTAACTTAATTTGCTGCCAAGGCATCGAAGAAGCAGAGCACAGTATGGAACTGTATAGTGTTGGCCACAGGCAGAGGGATGGATGGATGAATATATGGCCAGACCTGTGATCTGTGATTATTACGGAGTGTTTAAAACAAAGAACAGTTATGAGTCTGGAGTTTTATTTGCACAAGATGGCCGGAATTTCAAAACTCAAGTAAATGAAACCGTCACTAAATGGATATATTCTAAAATACGGCTGTGTTAAAAGCCTTGATTAGAAAAAAAATAATAATTTTTTGGGTAGGAAAAATCAGCAGAGGTGGTAAATCCTCGGTGGCTCTAACAGTTCCTGTTTTCCTGTCTAATTGCCTGTCTGTCTGTCTCCCAATTCTTCCTCTGCATTCTTCCATTTGTTAGAACAATCGTCACTTTAAGATACAATCAAAATATAATATAAGCCAAGAAACAGAAAAAACGAAAAGCAGGCAAAAGTAAACAATTAACGTGTCAAGGATGTAAGAGAAGTAAACCATATGCCAACCAAACCGCAGTTGCACAGTTAAGGAAATAAGAGGACGATGACAAGGAGAATAAAAATGAATGTTTAATGTTTAACTAAATGGGGCAAATGAGCCAGGCTGTCTGATTTAGATGCTATTAATCCAGAAGAATCCAGAGATCAAAGTATGAGGTCAGGAAGTTTAATGTTTCAGTGTTTTTAATTTAAGTAAATACATAATGTAGTGGGAGCAAACACTAAAATGATAACAGCAGCTGGAAATAAAGACAAAAATCATTTCCAGGAAAAGGTAAAAATATGTCAATGTAAACCCAAATTATGGAGAGTCATGCGGGTCTGTAAGTCAGAGGGTTCAACAAGAGGAGACGGGCCTTAACAGTCCCGGATACGCCAAAGTAACACCAAAGAACTGGTGGCGACACAGGCCAACTACTGTGTCGGCTCATGTCGCCTGTGTCTCGGCCAAACAGCTTCACTTTAACATACCGCGTAGGCTAAAACTATTGTCTAACTATCAAGTACACTCTGTGCTTATGTGAGAGACAATAACACCATACCAGCAGGCAGCAACAGTTTGTATTAATCAGGATTCCAGATGCTAGTTAGTACGCTCACCACACAACCAGATGTTAAAAAAAAAAAAGTAAATTGACTGTGTGCCAGCGAACAATAACATAAACAATTAAAAACCATTTCTCAATAGCTTAAAAAAAACTTAATCTTCCCTTAAATAACAAGCTTGTTCTGATCTGACGCCCTTTTGACTTTAGCCGCATCTCGTCCACTGAGCTGAAGCCAATAAGAGTGATTTCATTTAACGACAGTCTACGCAGTCTGAGACACCCCTTTAACATGCTAAATTGGCTTGAAAAAAGCCAAATAGGACGGAAAAGAGTCGACGAGTGCCAACTGGTGTGGGACACACCGCCAAAACCAAGGCGACAAATGCTCACTGACAGCCAACTGTTGTCTCGGCGTGCCAGGACCCTTAGAGACCGGCTAAATAGTGACTGCAGCCTGCTACCTCTTCCTGCTTTGTATCCGCGATGTACGTATGTGCAGGCTAGACAACTGCATGAGGTTATCTGAAATAGTTTCTCTCATCAGAGCATTTGAAGGGCAAACTTTTCAGACATTGCCTACTCCTGACTTCACTTAGGAGTTTTATAACCCAGGAGACAAAAGACTTGTGTGTATTGCACATGAAACAAAATGAAGAAAAAAAGACAATATGATTAGGACAGAAGAGAAAGAAAGAAAAAGGATAACGTTGAAAAAAAGGTCAAGTGGTTGAGTCAGTCAGTGGAAGGGGGTTTTTAACAGTGCTCTACCAATGGAGGAGTGGTCGTATAGGGGAAGGGGCCAGGTTATAAATTTCCCATGCAGAGGACAGGTTGGCCCAGCAGTGAGCTCTCTCAGCAGGTAAGCTGCTGCAGCCCTCAGACATCCCGCCATGTTAAAAGCATTGTGATCCTAGCGGGAGACGGTCAGCCCCAGAAAAATAATGGAGACGAAGCGGGAAGAAAACTGTAGCCATCTCGATTGTTTAACATCTCTAGCTAAAGTGAGGCAAAAGAAAGTGTATGCTGGTCAGAGAGAACTAATGAGGGATTCAGTTGGAAATCATTGTTAGATAAGTTCATGAGCTCAATAACATTAGCTGTAAAAAGTGGTATTTTTGGACTGCCAATTTTGAACTGCAAGAATAAAAGGATCTTGAATAAAAGCAAATGTTGAAATCCATCATTTTTCTTCTTTACTGCAGAAAAAATGATTTACTGTGCACACCCTTCGTGTATGCCTCTTGCCCCTGCTCTGCCTCAGCTTTATTTAAAACCCCTTTTACGGACTTAATAGCTCTTTTTTATGAGCTTGGCTTGTGGTTGAATTTTATCACTCCTTCACACTTCTTATTTATTTTTTTTCCCCAGCAAAATGAGAAGCTTAACACAAAGACAAGACTTCAAAGTCCCTTTTTAAGAGAAATAAATTACCATGAAAATTAGCAAAAACACAAACATCATACATATTACTTTGATTACGATGAGGGAACAGAGTTTGAGTAATGAGTTTTAAAACAGGACAGCACCTTCTCCCCTTTGCACTGTGGCCTCTCCTTCTTGCTCACAAAAGATGTTCAGCTGGTTTGGTCTGTCCCTCTCCACCTTGTATATGTGTATGGGTGTATTTATGAGTATGTCTATCATGTCTACAGATATGGGTATTGTTGGTCTTTAATATATTGGTATGTGTTGAGTTTATGCATCAGTGGCTTTCTGATGTGTTAAAATGCCATTGCGATTTTATGGATAATCAGTTTCCCCATAGGGACAAATAAAAACATTTATCACTGTTATCCCAACCTTTAAAAGTCTGACACCTATGTTGTTAAAATTCTTTTCCCTTCATAGACTGACATTTGGGTCTGAAACCTTTTTCCATTTCACAGTACATACTGTGAATCTCCATCTCCAACAATCTCCATAAAGAGAGTGTATCTTAAACGTGATCATACTGATAGAACAAATCTGATGAAGGGATATGCGAAACGCATAGCTTCCTCCTTCTTTTGTTTTTATAGCGAACTATTAATAAATAATTCAACCTGAACATCCTGGTGTGCGCTAGAACTTAAATTTCTTCACTTCATTGTTATCCTTTACTGGCTGGCACCCAGGAGAGAGGTACAGCTGTGCAGAAGGCTTCTTCGGTCATGATCATTTTGGTCGCTATAACTGTGATATTAAATTTTCATACTTTTTCATCTCTACCAATCAAACACAACTAAATAAGAGAACTGTGCATCTCTGATAATTACTACAGCATTGTGGACTGAGCTTGTATTTCTGTACCTGCATGATTCAAACCAAACCACTGAGGAACTCGGGATTGGGCAGTTCCATTTCACACAGTGTTGCAGGCTATTTTACTAACATGCCTGTGTATCAGCATCTCAGGTTGCAGATCTCTCACCGGCCGACTGTCCCGCACAGAGAAGCACACAGATGTGATGGGGGCTGAGGGGAGCAGTGACACTGTCCTGAGCTACTAACAAAGAGCTAATGTTACATGGCATTTCGCCCCCGCGTCTAAGCACTCATCACCACTAAACGCCTTTCATCTTGCCTAATAGCTCCCACGGGAAAGAGCGAGAGGTGCCATCGAGGCACTGGGTCTGGTACAGGAAAGGTCCAGAGTGTAACGGGACTGCTCGAGTCAGATCTCTGTTATTACGGTGAAGAAGGGTGAAATGAGAAGCAATATCCATTCTTATTTTTGCTGAAAAGACATTGAAAGACTCACAGGTAAAGGGTTAAAGTTCTGGTCCACAAGGTGTGTGTATCCGTAGTCAAAGAATGAGTGACGCAAGACAACATCAATCCCCTGCACAGCAGCCATACCCAGAGCGTTCACCCAGCTGGAACACATTTGAACACATAAACATCGAAAAGAAATATCAGGAATGCCTTTGCTTGTGACACATATTGCAAAAAAAAAAATATATATATATATATGTCTATATCTATCTATCTATCTATCTATTCTATCTATCTATATATCTATATATATATATATAAATAGAATGCATTGGGATTAAATACTTTTTTCATAACCATTATTATTAAAAGGATTCATTATCGGCAGAACACACCACAATGCAGCAACAGTATGATAGCAGTACTTACAGAAAGCCAGCAGCGTATGTGTCAGAGAGATTACTGATGCCTCCTGCCCACGCTGGCCCCAGTCCCCCCAGCCACACCTTCTTTCGGGAGTATGTGTGTTCACAACCTGCAATAAAAGATAAAAACGTTAGTTAGGGTTCCTACACAGTTCCCATTTCAAAATTCCATTTTTATCCAGACTCAAATTTCCTGACCTTCTCTGTAGATTTTTCAGACCACATTTGACATCTGACTAATAATAGCACAATGTTTATTTGTTAATAATGGTTTTAAAATTCAGGTGTTAACATGTATGTGCATTCTGACGATGTTTGCCAGAATGAGGGTTCCCACATTCTTATGGGCAAAATTTTAAAATAGAGTTGCAGCAATATACCATTTTCAAGGTATACAGTGGTATGAAAACTGATGGTCAAAAATATTGATAAAAACTGCAACTAGCCAGAGAATCTCATCTTTATTTCAGACATTTTCAAAAAGAAGACTTTTCACACATATTTCCACTTCCACAAAAAATAATATCCATTATATCCTACAGAAAAAGTGCTGTTACATTACATCACATGGATGATTATAAATGGAAGACTGCAACAATTTCATTGATTCCATGACCTTTCCAAAACTTAAAAAAAAAATCCATGACTTTCCAGGCCTAAAAATGTGATTGTGGAATTCCATCACTTTTCCAGGTTTTCAGTGACAGTGTGATATTATATTATATTATATTATTGTTCCCCCAAAGTTTTTGGTCTGTTATATAAATAAGAACTGATAATTAGTTGAAAAAGTTAAATAATTCCATTTTCTATGTTTGTAGCCCTGCTTATTAACTGCATCCATGGGAAACAATGATGAACGCAGCCTGAAAGGTTTCCTTGCACAGAAAAAAACAAAACTGTGTACCAATAATGACATCACAGCATAAGTCTCATAACTTTTAAATACTAAAAGAATGCCATGGTGGACACAACCATTTTATCCGGAGGGCTCACTCTTATGGTTTTGAACATGTGGCTTTATCATCACAAAAACTAACTGAGAGCTGACCCATGACTTGGAAAACTCAAATCAAATGCAAATACAACTTAATGTGATTATTTCCTCATTTCCTCCCTCTAGGCCACCAAAACAACGGAGATATAACCTCGGATATACACAGCAGAAATGAACTAAATTTTGTTTCTTCAGTACAGATCTAGAGCTGATTCATGGTGAGCATCGGACAGCCTATCAGAGACAGTGATGTGGATATGTACAATATAATTTTTACACACATAATAAAGAGATTATTCATAGTGAATCATTCATAGTTTGGGACGTTGAGGGTAAGTACCTTGGTGACTTTATTAATCTGCTCTGTCAGTGTGTCCAACAGACGGGTTTTCAGGAAGTCCTCCACTTTGTTCACTCTGCCGTCCATGTAATAACTGTAATGGAAAAGCAAGGAAAGTGCTGTGAGAGAAATACTCCTTTCCATCCTTTCATCCATCCATCCATCCATCCATCCATCCATCCATCCATCCATCCATGCACATAACATGTTCAGAATTTGGTCTTGTATAACTTAAATTTTTAATTAATTTAAATCTTAAGTCAGAATGTGAAATTGAAACAATAGTATCTAGTCAGTCAGTCAGTCATTTTCTGTAACTCTTGTCCTCGTAAGGGTCGCGGGGGGCTGGAGCCAATCCCAGCTGTCATCGGGCGGAAGGCGGGGTACACCCTGGACAGGTCGCCAGACTATCACAGGACCACAAATATTATCTAATATCTATGTATTTTTTCTTTTTCTTTTTATTAATATAGGACTATTTTTAAGACTTTTTTCTTTAAGTTAAGTGAATGCCACCCCTAACCCTGCCAAACCACTAAGTATGACTTTCATTGGTTTTAATAGATGTAGTGCACAATATTCATTTCACTACAACAGCTATGATGAACAGGGACTGACATACTCAGTCATACTTTTACATACTAACAATCCAGTTCTATGTGGGATTGCATAAAAGAGAAATTGGAAGCACAGAGATTTGAGACTCAACAATGCAGACAGCCATGTGTGTGAGAGAGATGAAGACACAAAGCGCGATGGTAATGAGAGATGATGTTAGGAGAGCACAATGAGAAAAGAATTTATTGGTAGTTAGAGCCAAAATCCAGAGGAACATCGTCCTGTGGGCAGACAGAAAGCCTCTCCAAGATCCCCTCTAAGAAGCCAAAAGAGGGAAATAAGAGCGCAACAACCACAAAGTTCATGCTTAAGGTCACCAGAAAACACATCTACAACTTATTTGCACTGCAGAAGATACAAAAATACTAAATTACTGTATATGGTGCAATTGAAAGTTTTAAAAAACAAAAATAAAAAAATAATTATATATATACATTATATATATAAATAGAGAGAGAGAATTCAAAAACATTGCATTTTTGAGATTAAGTCATACATTTATGAGACAGAAATTGGATATTCTCAAAGACTGAAATAAATTTGTGTAAAAAAAAAAAAAAGAGAGACGCCTGTGGTGTCAGCAAGAGCTAAAAGTCTTTATCCAACCTGTCTTTGATCGCACATGGGAAAAATTTCCCCTCAGGGCATTCAGCCAAAAAAGTCAAGTAATGTAAAGAGTGACAAAATCCATGTAGGAGGGAAGTAGTGGTGGATGAATGAGTCAACCACAATACTTTCACTGAGGGGACTAAGGTTAATGTCCTGCATGAGCCAACATTAGCTTGTTAGTTTTAGACTTAATTAAGTTCTTATTTTTCAGTTTTTAGGATGTAAATGGACCTGCACTTGGACCTGTACTTGTATAGCGCTTTTCTAGTTGTTCGACTGCTCAAAGGGCTCTCACACTTTGAGTCACATTCATAGTGGTGGCCGAGGCTACCAATCCAGGTATACCACCTGCTTCTCAGCCAGTCACATGCACTCACACGCCATCAGGAGCACTCTGGGGTCCAGTATCCTGCCAAGGATACTTTGACATGTTGACTGGAGGAGTCTGGCATCAAGCCACCAACCTGCCAATAGTGGACGACCAGCTTTACTTCCTGAGCCACAGCCCCAACTACCAGAAATTGTGTGTACATAAACTTTAACAGATTAGATGATTAGGCCTGTTTGTGTTAACATCATATTTCAACTCTGCCTGGCCTCCCAGGATGTCCAACTGATGGCCGGTTAACATCCAGGATGTCGACACAACTTTTAATTTCAACCTTGCAAAGTGAATTTATGGAGTTGTTTGACCAAGAAACCACTATTTTCCTTTTTTTATTTTTTATTTTTTTGAATTGCTATTTTAATTGTAGAGACTTTCTGAGGATTTTTTCCCCTCACATGTTTATGATTTTATAATTTCTGAGAACATCTGATTTTTTCTACCTCTTAAACTTATGTTTTTTTCTGTAATTTTTGATTTGGTCCTAACATCAGACTCCTCTGAGTATGTGGTTTTATTGGAGCGAACTGTCTGCCTGGAAGACTTTATGGAGGAGGCCCAAAAGTATAAGAAGGCCAAATATCTTGAGCTCACAGAGGAGTGCAGAAGGAACGGGTGGGAGAGCTGCTATGAGCCCATCGAGGTTGGCTGTAGGGGCTTTGCAGGCCAGTCTCCATCTCAAGGGCAGTCTCAAATTGCGGACTGATCATTCCCTGGCTGGATCACCCAGGTGAGGGGGTTTGATGATCAAAGACCCAAAAAACCCTTTGACCCTGGGTTCATCGATCAGCATATGGTGTGTGAGAAACCAGGTTAATTTCAGAGAGCATACAAGTTTTTTTCTCATAAATTTACAACTTTAATCTTGAAAGTTTTTTTTTCTAAAATTTTTTGTCTTTATAATCTCAAAGACTATCCTTTTTTCCACATACATTTGTGGCTTTAAACTTTAAATTTCTGAGGTTTTTCCCTAAGTTGATGACTTTGAGTTTTTTTTCTAATATATTTGTTTTTTCTAATTTTTTTTGTTTTTTTCACATAAATTTGCATTTAATCTCAGGTAATCTTGTTTTTTCTCTCTTGAAACATATGACAATTAATTAATCAGTCAGCAGGCCCTACATTATATACTTTCTTTGGTTAGTTACTTACGTTAGGTTATTTATGATAGGTATGAAAAAAGCATTAACATTAGGAAAATTGATTGCAACAACATAACTAAGAACCCACAACACTATTAAAATGGTTAACAGTTAATATATATTTTGGTTTACTTATAGTGCCAGCGTCCCAAATCCCCAAAACTTCCCATGCTGGACTTCAAAACTTCAACATTTTGAGAGTACCATTAGTCACTAAAACAGAATCTTACAAGGAAACACCATCTCTCCAAATGCAACACAAACATTTTTTCATACTCTCATTCAAGGTATGTAAACAAAGTCTTTTTAAAAATCCTCTCTCAGTAGTCTGGCTCTGCCATTATATACAGTTTATAAGTCCATAATTTACCGGCTTAATTAAATATTTATAAGGTTTCTAGCTAACTTCATTGGCATAAATACTAAATGTTAAGAGCCTGATGGACATCCACCGATGAATGTCCAGCCCTGTAAGATCATCTGGTTTGACAGATTATCAAAGTGGTAGAAAATTCTGTTTGTAAAATGATGTTACACAAAGAAAACAACACTTCCCAGACTATAGCCTGATGCATTTCCAAATCAATCGCTGCACATAAGCAACAGAAAAAGTTACATGATAAAGAGGAAAATGACTTATTTAGAGGCTTTACTTTGCTCAGATCTCACCAAAGACTTTTGAAATGAGAAAAAAGCAATAGCTCACTTGCGGTCATGCGTATTATTTTAAAGCACCATGACAAAATAAAAAACACAGAAACAGATGCAACACCTGCTAATTAGAGAGTCATACAATCTGTGACTCATAGCACAACAGATTTCTTCAAAAGCAACAAATGTTATTAATCAAATACCAGATCAACTCAGTTCAGTCCTGCTTAAAGCTGCAAATGTTTTGTTCCACTTTGCCCCCCACGCCCCACAAAAAAAAAGAAAAAAAAAAGGAGAACACTCCAAGAAAACTATGACAGGCAATTTACAATTGAGGCAAACAAAATACTACGAGAATTTTAGACAACAGCACATTTCTTCATTAAAAGTATAACAAATCAAACGGGACGATGCCAGTGGAAAAACTGATTGTATCGTGAATAATAAGGCCAGGAGACAAGAAGATCATGTAATCATAACAACTGCAGCAATAAACAATTCCAAAACAGAGGTCAAACCACTATTGAACCTGTTTGGAAAAGTCTAATGTATCATCATAACTGCTGAGAACAGAGCTGATTTTTATTCATGTGGGATGAAGCACTGTTGCAATCTGAGCTTAACCTCAATGAAAATTTCGTCACATTGTTGGAAAAGTCCCAAGCTTCTGGCCTCAAACTGTCAACAACACATGGATTAAGTCATAGCTTTACACAAATTATTTAGTTATCCTGTCATACTTCCAGAGAGCTCACAATAATTCCTCTGACCAGATCCCAGGGAAAGAAATTCCAGTTCATATATGGAAACTGAATTAAAAACAAAACAAGTTATTACATCTTAATCCAGCCCAACAAATCATTTTAGCTACAGTCTATTAAAGCACCAGCTAACAAGGTGAGATTTGCTTTTTCTGCTTTTTCTGGTGGTTCATTAGAGCAGAAACCCCATGTAAAAACAAGTATTGAATTTATTTATTTAGTTAGCCAGAAAAGTCATTAAGAACACATTATTATTTACATTGGCAGTCTAACAAAAGACAAGCTTCCTAAATAATGAAGGTAGGGGCAAAAAAATGTCAAAAGTTAAAAAAACAGCAGCACACATCCAAACATTTCCAAAACACCCACTGCCTCAAAACAAATGCAGAAAACAGGCAACATAAAGAAAGCGTATTTTGACGAGGATTGAAGGGATAATAGTTTGGTATTCATAAAATTGCACAAGGCTGAGCTCCTAAAACAGAACCAAGAATTTTTCCTTTGTTCATCCAATATTTTGGTATGATACTTCAGCTGCCAGAGTGACCAGAATTCAATTATATGCAAAAGTGAACAGCACTGTGTCCGAATGTTTTCAGACAAAGAGCCACTGGGTGAGCTTATTATACGCAGCTCTCACTGTGCGTGCACCGCATCAAAGAGCTCGCTAACAAAACTATGTAGCACAACACAGTCATATAGTACAAACTGCAGTAGAAATACGTACATGCGATCTGTCAGACAGGGATGGGTGGCAGCATAGATTCAAGAGTATCAATACCAAAAATGGAGGAGGACTCAACTGAAAGTTAAACAGCTGCATTTTAAATTTTACTTGATAATATTTAGAGTTAAATGTAGTAAAGTAATAACAGTACTGAGGAATGGTTTAGCTGTTGCAGTCTCTTAGCAGGATGTAACTCAAGGCGCAGCTCTAGTTTAGAACCAGTTCCAAATTATCCCATCCATCAAAACAGTTTCTTTTATCGATGCCTGAATGTTTTTCTGTACGACAAACGTGTGCATCTACAGCATTGGTGTGATGCTATCAGAGTGAACTGGAATGTCTATTTGTGTATTTTTTTAAGCAACTGAGGATCCATTCATCAGTAAAGTGTATGTCAGGCGGGAGAGGAAATAGAAACAAATGTGATTGTCAAAATTGTCATATTGACATTTAATGTGTTCTGATTGATTCACAATGTCAACTTATGCATCAAGTAACATGTGAGAAGATATTCCACCTTAAAAGCTGCAGGCAGCCTTTAAGCAGCAGAGTGAATTATGTTATTTTGTCAAAGTCTGCAACTAGCTAATCATATATAAAATATGCATCACTCTCCTGACATTTTCCTGATTAACCATCACAAAGTCACCCTATTAAATGCAGCCAGGTTGTGCTGATGTCTGCAGGAAAACTATATTTCTATATTTTCAAAGTCTAATAGCCTATTAAATGAGCTTGACCCGGTCCTGCACATCATCAGAATGGATGTTGCAAATGCGGCTTCATCTGCTCTGTACATGAAAGGAAAATAAAATTATCCAAAACACAATAAGTTGTGTTCATTCACCTATATTGCTTAATGCCATTCTAATGACAACCTTTATCCTTGCTATCACCTATTAGCTCAATGTTTAGATGACTGCTACGTACTATTTTCAACATGTTGAAACTATTACTACTAATGAAGTCTGTCTAACATTTGACCATGTGGTCAGTTATAGTTTACTAATGCAGGCTGTGTAAGAGTTGTTTAACAACCCTGAAATGAGCCACAACCCTGCCCATGCATGCATGTGCGTCACAGGTGTACTACAGTACTTAAACAAATAGCTCTGCACCCCTAGTCTGCACCGCTAGAAACTTGCAACAAGAAAGAGCCACGACAGAGAGGAAGAAACAGTCCAAAGCATGGCTTCATTTCACAAAGAAAGATGACACCAGTGCTGCTGTCATGTCTGTTAAGTGATAATTTCAAGTAAGAGTGGAAATATGCTGAAACATCTCTCTACACAGCATGGTTTTAAACTCTACGCCATGTATTAGACACTTGAAACGCGAGTGCAGCAGCTTCCCAACCGAGCAGCCATTACCAAAGGTAAATATCCTGTTATAATAGCATTATTACCACACAGGCAGGTCTAACAGAGTTTTTTTTCTTTCACTACAAAACTTAACTGAAAACAAATGCTGTACAAATTCTCTCATTTCATCTACACACACAGTGTTCAGATTCAAAGATGATAAAACAGCTGCGTTATGGCTGACAATCTGTGTAAGCCTTCTTTTTTAAGACAGAAAACTGATCAGGAATCAATAGGGGATGTGGGACTCAGAACAAGACGCAATAAGCAAAATCGAGAATTGCATTGATGCCGATAAAATCTCATAAATTCCCATACCCAGTTTCATGTCTCCTTCAAACCAAGCGCCTTGTGTTAGATATGTCTTATGCTGCGTGTGTTAATATCACAAATTGTTCTTTCCATGTGAGTAATGTTAACGTCCTTAACATGGATTCCTCTCCTCATCTTTTAAACCCTTATTCTATTTTTTTAAAGTACCTTCTGTAAAGCTATATAAGATAAAAATGGAAATATTCAAGTAAAGCATGAGTGTGTTCTACAACAGTTTACTTGCAATAGCATGAAGTATTGAGGATAGCGTCAAGAAGCACAGCAGACAGATTTGGGGCAAGCTGAGTGGTCACAAAGTAAGAAGATGACGTGTTTCTTTGATGTGGACCATCAGGTTCATCATTACATAACAGCTGGAGAATATGTAGCCTTCCTCAGGAATGCCTGCAGTGAATTTACAAGGCCTGTATGACTTTCAGACCAAAGAGCAGAAGATCACAAATCTTCAACATCTTTATTTTTCACTGCTCCACTGTAAATTACCAACACACCCTGCTCTCTGGCATGCAGCACCACCATCATTCTGACAATGAACTGGAGGGGTGTGGGTATATTGTTTCATCCTGGCTGGTTTAAAACATGCCACAGTGTTTTGAACAAAAGGAGCTCATTTTTAAGGGCAAGGGCTCTGAAAGCGTACCTTTCATCACTTCATTATATAACATGTTTAGCAGGGGTCTTTTGCTTGCTCATTTCACACTCAGATGTTCACACCACTAATACATATCTAATGGTACAGTTAGGGCGCACATTAATGGTGTTGCTCAGGGGCATCTAAACAGCTAATCGTAAATCTGTCTCGTTCACTTTCCTTGCTCATATTTTCACAGCTAAAACCGACAGCCGTCCGGGCACACATTTCTGACTGGCTCGGTTCTCTCACTGTGAAGTAGCCTGTAGGGTAAGGCAGAGCGGGTTTACTGAGGTTAAGGTTAGACAGTGTTAGTGTTGGATGTTTGATTAAATAAACCCAAATTACACACAAAAAATGTGTTCTCACTTATTTATAATGATATCCAATCACTCAGATAGCTATGGTTTTATATGCCCAGATTTGAGATGTTGATATAGGAGATTTTCGCTAACACCCTGATACAAAAGAGGTAAAGAAAATTTTATTTGTGGTGCTCACAGCCCAGAAACAAGACTAAGCAAGTGACTCTGATAGGTTGTACTGTAGTTGGACACATTGGTGCAAAAACACCAACGTGCAAGCATGTCACATTGACAACATGCTGTAGTTTTGCACTTAATATTTATCATGTTTACCATCTTAGTTTAGCATGTTAGCATGCTACATTTTCCAGTTAGCACTAAACACAAAGCAAAGCTAAGGCTGTTGGGAATGTCATTAAATTTGCAGGTATCAGCACAAACTGCACTGAAAAGACCTGCGGGGACAGAACCCCTCCAAGAGCACTAACCTCCAAACGTTCAAATCCCACCTCTACACCCACCTTTTTAAATCTGCTTTTAATGTTTGATTTATTCACATTTCATGTCTTTCTGTTATGCTTTATTGATTTTGTTGATGTTTTCTGTATGTTTAAGTGATTTTAACTGACTTTGGGTTTTTTTTTACTATAAAGCGTCCTTGAGTATTGTGAAAAGCACTATTATTATCATTATTATTATTATTATTAAAAGCTGCTTCACTCTGTAATCATTGACCTTGAACTCCAGACTTTATTACTTGTTTGTTTTTTTTTTTATCAGAAAAGCATTCAGTTGTGATGCACAGTTGTGCGGAGATTTTTGTTGTTTTGTTTTGTGTGTGATGGGTTTTTTTTTAAATGTAGTTTTATGATGCATTGTCTGTCTCTTGTCCTTTTCTTTGTATCACTTTATATCATGTGCTATTGTGTGTATTATTTGTCTTGTGTTTTTGTTTGGGTTTTTTTTGTACAATGTTTCATAATGTTATTGCGCCGTGTCTTTGGGACTGCAGATGCAAATTAACTCTTAACTATAATCTGGTATGGTGCATCAAATGGTAACGATTGCGTTTTAAACTGTACATGGTCCCTTTTAAATAAATAAATACATTAAATAAAAGTATTTGATCATAACCCAAAGTAATAGATAAAATGAAATTTTGACCTGTTGATGGCAAAGAAAATATAAGGAATCTCAAATTTATCCTGAACGTAGCAATTCAACCCTCATTTAAAGCCACAAATGTCGACCTTGTGGTGCTGCAGGAGAAAAAGTCAGGGGGTCATCAAAGACTCATCCACTGGGAACTATAAATGTCTGTAAAAAAAATTCATGGCAAGAAATGTGTCAGCCTGGACCAAAGAGGTAGACCGACTGACTGACAAACTATTGTTGCCATTCCTGCACTAAGGGACTGTTAATTATTTATGAGAAAGAGGTTGGGGTGGAGGGTTGCAAAATGAGGGGAGGCAAGTCAAATAATTTTTAAGCAGTGGGGAAGGACTTATGTTTTTTCATTTTTTCTTCAGGGAAGGACATTACCTCTGAACCCTACACCCACCAGTGGTTTTGAGAGAAATGTTTTCTTAAAAAAAAAAAAGAGGCAAAACTATACCATTTGTCATAGCCAGAAACTGTAAAAACACAAATTATTGTCGGTCCTTCAAATTTCTGACGGTCCTTGAACACTCATGAGCATCTAACGCTTCCATCAGGAAACATAGCCAAATCTAAAAAATTGCAGTATTTCATCAAAATCACTTTATTTCTCATCTTTCAATCAATATTTTGCCAAGATTTGATCCATTAGCACCAGATCAAAAAAAAATATATATATATTTTTTTTCTCTCCTGCATGCTTGATAATAACAAAAAAACTAAGACAATCTTTCTTTCAACTCCAGGATTTCATTTTCAATGTTTAACTGTCAATCATAAAAGGGTAAGTTTTTATTAACTGAAAACGGCTGCCGTGCAAGGTTACTAATATCATTCTGGCTGCTGCTGCTGCTGCTGGTTCTGTTGTGAATGTTACATTTTTTCTTTGGGGAAACAGTCATTATATGCACATGTTGCTGATGCTGGCTTTGTGCACGCTGTGATTTGTGTGTGTGTGTGTGTGTGTGTGTGTGTGTGTGTGTGTGTGTGTGTGTGTGTGTGTGTGTGAGAGAGAGAGAGAGAGAGAGAAAGAGAGAGAGACATAGCCTTAGTAGTTGGTTTTGTGTGGTGGGATCAAAGACCGTTGGCTTTCATGCGCACATATTTTGCTTCAGTGCATACACTGTTGTATAATGATGTGATTGTGAGGAGGATTTGCATTTTGCTTAAGAAATTAGACGTTTGTTTTGACGATAACTCATCCCTCCATACTACTTCCTCATTGCATTGGCTGGGATACTACCTAGGCCTACATTTAGTGTGAATACAAATAATATGGACATGCATTTTCCCCGTGTCCCTTGGGGAGGCTTTAGTAAAAATATTTGCAACTCCGGGGAGGGTCAATAAATATCAAATAGTTCCTAAAGAATGACATTCAAAAAATTTAAGAGCAACATTTCTTTCCCAAAACAATGTCCTGGTTACTCTGTGTGACTGTGTGTTCTGTGAATTATCCAGAGTAACAAGGTCAGTGTTTCTGGAGACAGATGTTTCTTCTTTTTTTTTTTTTAAACAGAACCTTTATCTTACAACATGAGAAAATAAAACCAAAACAGCCTACATTGATACAAACCACAAGTGAAAAAACATTTTTCATTATTTAGGTAAATCGACTCACAAACAAACAAAAAACAGAAAAAAAACAGTGCATCCAGACAACCAAGCATGCATTTTTGAAACAAAATGGGCACACTCTTCCAGTGAGGTGAAATACTGCAGACAGATTAAAAAACAAGAGAGGAGAAAGAGATACAGAAAGAGAATGACTACACACAGTGAACAAGTTTTGTTGGAAAATCCAAAAATTGACAGGCTGTAACTGAGCCACGATGCTGTAAATGACAAATTACAATGTTTTGGAAAAACGTCATAACATAATGCAAACCATATATCCATGTTTCGTGATCCGGAGGTACACAAATATTCAACTACATGATGTTTCATTGCCACAAGCTCCAAAAGAACACCTCTGACCGTAAAAATACTCTCTAACAAATCTATCTGATTCTTTAAACCAGTTTATAATGAACGCTGCATTTCCAACGCACCATGTTTGACTCAAAACAACTAGAGCCAGCTGCAGGGAAGTAAAACCTATGTCGTAGACGTGTTTATGAGTAGTCTCCACTTTTATATGTTTGGCTTCTTTTGTAGAGGTCAGAGCTGCTGTCACGCAGGCTAGTTAGACTGGAATCTGGATCTCTGGTGTAAAACTAGCTAATTGACAGAGGGAATGAGCCAGAGCATATGGTTTGATTTCAGCAGTGTTGGTGTTTTTGTGAGCCTCACTGCCACCCCTACATCCTTCCGTTTCTTCTAATTTTAATCTAATGAGACCTGACCTTCACCTTGATGACCACTCACTCAGTCACATGGGGCTTGTCTGAGCTTATGAAGTGGGTGTGTCTCTTTGTACAAGTTTGACATGTGTGTAAATAGATGCAGATTAAACACGGGGAAAAGGATCAAACCATTGATTTGTCTGTATGCATTCCTACAGTATGTGCAATACACAAATGACAGGTGTTACTTATTTAACACATGCACTCTTTCAGCCTCTTTTCCTGTTGTTCCATTAACAGGATAAACACCGTTCTCAACAATATGCGTCAGTCTCTCTCAGTAACAGTGTTAATAATGGCTATTACTGGCTACTGAAGACATGCAATATGCTGATAAAGATACATAAGCACAACACAGCCCGTGATGTCAGATTTATGGTTATTTAAGTGAGTATTCTACAGTTTTAGAGGAGTGCAGATTGATTTGGGGGGTTTCTATGGAGAAAATAATAAAAATAGAAAAAAAGGGTAAAATACCTACTGTTGCCACGTAACTGCATCAACAACAGAGCCAGCATTCTTCATGAACCTGAAAGTCAGAAAAACATACTTGTCTTAACCTGACTGGCACTTTTACATCAACATGAAGACACTTTTCAACAAATTGGGTCTTATTTTCACATCTAAGAGTCTATATTAACATTCTATAACTCCACAACCCCCCTCTCCACATTATCTGTCAAGAAGAAATATGAAAATATGCAAGAAACTCTGAGGCAGGCAGGCGGACAATACAGGTTGCCAACATATCCCTGTTTTACCCCAATAATTTAGAAAGTGGAACAAAGATGAATTCACCAAAAATGACTTTTTTTTTTTCAAACTGAGGTTTTGTTAACAACATAATTTACGTCCAGTTCCAAATATGTAAATGTTTTTTAACTACCTTAACAAAATACAAAACAGCAGGAGTCACAAAACAGGTCTCTCACACACATGCACATGTCCATTTGAACTGTCCATTGCATTTAAAACAAGCCATGTGTGGACCACTATGCTTAATATTGTAGGTTCATGCTGAACCAGGAGGTGCAGAGTCAGTTTAGTTTATGACGAGTAAATAACAGTTTTCCACAAGCAAAATAACTACTCAGTCTTTTAGGAGGTTGATTTGTTTATCTGAATGAATACTTTGTGTTGTGTGTTAATTCTATTAATTAATTCACTTCACACCAAGTGTTTAAGTTAAGATGGTAAAACTGCAAACTACAAAAATTCAAGGCCCAGTTACCAGAAGAATATGTTGGCATTTTAAATTTCTGAAAAGCAACGGATCTGTTAAATTTGTACGATTCATACATATCAAATGAATGTTTAAAAAGTGACGTACTATATGAGCTGACTTTGTTATTGGGAGGTGGAGGGAATGGTGGATGGCATGGCACCTAGGCGAGATCCTTGCCAATCCATAGACCATTGTTCGTGACCATCAAACAACAAAACTGTTTTGTTTTTTCAGTGAGTCATCGTTGCGCCTTCTAACAGATTTTAGCCACCAAATATGGGTGCTTTATTTCAACCCTTAGCTGTTTTCCAGTGTCTTTAAAGCCACCAAACTTTTGGTGTTTTTTAGTGGCCTGTCACTGTGTGGGATCCCGACAGTTTCAGCGTTTCAGGTGGAGAGAGACACAGTGCGCCACGGAGCTTCAGTGTTAACTGAAAGAGCCTGTTGAGCCTTACCTGCTTGTCAGCTGTTGTGACATTTTAGTTTGTAAAGTTAAAAAAACTCTGAGAGTTATCAATTTGTCTCTTAAATTTCATTATGCGTCTGAAATGATAAGGGTCCTAATTATATAGGATATTGAAAATCACCTGCTCTGTACTGCAGGAGAGGGCCTCTCGGGGTGAGCTACGGGGGGGCTCACGTGTTTGCGTTCAGTGCTGCTCACACCAACGCAGAAATTGCTCGACTCAGTTAATAAACCTGTTAATAACCGTTGGGTAAAATGATCATTCCTGTCACTGTGTGTGTGACAGGCACAGCAGCAGAATAAAAAAAACACTTAAATTACATTTGTCCTCTGTAAAAGAAAGAATATCCATATGCCTAAATTGAAAACCAGTTACCTACCCAATTAAACCAATACCCAAATAGCCAAATATTTGGGTCCAGCCCTAGTTTCCACCAGGGATTGTGTCACAAAAAAAAGCAAATTTTTTACAAAGACATTGCTCCGTTTGGTGACTGGAGAGGTGGTTTTAGCAAGACATCACTGTTTTTCCAGCCAGGATCATGCCATTCAAACCAGGCATTTTAAGACAAAATATGACCTTTCGTTGACCATTGCCAAATATTTTTGTGCCCAAAACCTTATTAGACATTGACCACAGCATTATCTAAATGTAAAGTTTCAACATATCCACTATATAACATAGAATGCCCAACTTTATTCTGGCGATTGGTTAAGAATTTAGAGGAAATAATCAGTTTAAAGCCCTGCTAGTTTTATAAAACAGTAAACAACACTTTAAAGTGTTTTGCTGTTCCTGCAGCTTGTACAGTTTGCTTTCAGTTAAATACAAACTCGTGTCCACAAACACCATCTCAACACATACACAGTCCCTCCCGCTGTCTGCCTTCCTTTTCCTGAGCTTTTGCAACTCTGTGTGTGTGCGTTTCCTGGTCTACCTGACCCAAATCTCTCCATATTTGGGGGTAACAGCTTGTCAGACATGCCAAAATGTGTATCTCTAAACTTTCGCCGCTCTGGCTTGTTTAGTCTGTTGAGCTCTGATATTTGGACTGTCGAGCAGCTCAGTGTCTAATTCATCTTATTTCCTGAGAGCAGCAGAGTAGTTGGGCTGTCAAACACAAAAGCCACCCCCTCGTAACAGTGTCAAACACACAAGAAGCACCCCGTCGTTAAATGTGTCACCCATGACCTGCAGATACTCCAGCTCTCTCCTCTTCATCCTCTCAGCCCTCCTCCTCTTCTCACCACTCATCTTCTACATCCTCCCTTTCCTCTGAGTCCACTGCTCATCAATCAGTCTGAACCGTCCAGTACACATACACACACACTGGTGCGCACAAACACACACCTTTTATTTCTAAGTAAATATGAACTGTGAGCACTCAGTGAGATAAACAGCAGACCCTAATGGTTTCAGTAATGTAAGTAGCTCAAGTGCACAGAGGAGGGAGACCCATATCAAATTATTCTTTCTCTTCTGTCTTCCAACTACCTGTCAAAATGTGTGTGGTTTCAGAGAGGAGCTGGAGACAGATTCAGACTGAGACATACTGAGACATTAAACTGTTCCTCTGTATGCATATCTGCACATCCACTTTCAAACACGCACAAAACAAAACTGTATGGACTCTTTTTGTTCAAAGGAATGCTGTTCCCTGATTATCTAGGAGTGCAAACTAAAGCCAGAGCTGTATATTCCACCTCTGTCACTTCTAACGCTTGTTACCTGTAAAAGAAAACAAAAAAGATACGTTTCTGGTGACTGACAAGAATAGCATTGATTACAGCTTCCTTTCAGCCACAGTTCAATGTTCTGTGGTTAAAGGGTGGTTAGGTTTCGGCACATAGACCTACCAACACGGTTAGGAAAAGATCATGTTTTGGCTTGGTGGCACGATCTGGAGAAATAACAATGGGAGGCTAGCAAACACCAACGCTTGGTGCCTAAAAAGCAGCTGGAAAAACAGCAATGTCTCCCTTGTTTGATGGTCTCTAAAAGTGATCTGCAGCAGTCGGCAGCTCGGCAGACATCTTGCCGAGGTTACACTTTAACGTTCCCCTCCCTCTCCTGATGACAAAGTCTGCTCATATACCATGTGACTTTAGAAAAGTTCATAGGGTATGTATGAAATGAGCAAATGTAACATATTCCTGGTTTGTTGAAACATAAAAAGCTCAGATTTTGCTCGGTAACTGGGCTGTATATTTTCATGTTCTGGAAAAAGACAACTCTCCATAAGGTTACACTTTATTTGGATCATCACACACTGATAGAGTTGTGTATGTCCATCTATGTTTGATTTTCAGTCTGTGTTTGTTGTACAGGGCCACTGTTGCATCCATTTCAGACACTTTGTTTCAATTTCAACAGGCAGAGAAGCTCAGAAGGGCTTAACTTATTTGGAAGTGATGAATACATTTGAGAGATGACGTCATTTATTTGGTCAACAGAACTGAGAAAGCATTTTTTGTCTGAAAGGGCTTTTAACAAATTAAACCAGGCACTGACATCTTAAAGTAACCTGCGTACATGCAGTGTCTGATAGAAAGATTATCTGAAGGTTGTGGTTTTTGTAGATGAGAGAAGTATTACGGCTTATTTCACATAGAGATGCAGCCAATAGTCAAATTACATTTTGTGCCACTCCAACTAATTTTCTATCAATATGAGATTGTCCATTTTTAACACTGCAGCATTTTATCCCACATGCCAACATTTTCTCACATGTTAAAGGTAGACTATGCTGGATTTTCCTGAAAAATGGATCCCTCTCATTTATCACTTATGACCCACTAGAATTGTGTGGTGATGTATTTTTCTGCAGAGGCTCTGCCCCCTGTTTGTATTTTCTTATTTTCTTCTTATTTTTGTGTGTTTGGATATTCCTCAGCACAGTGTGCAGGTGTGATTGGGATTTCATAAAAAGGTAGTGACCAGGTGCCAGTCTGTAATTAGCACAAATCCAAGTTAAAACCGTGGGCACAGTGTCTAAAACAAAAAAAAAAAACAGTCTGAGGTGGCTTTACTGAATAGTAACCAACAATTCCTGCATAGTGTACCTTTAAACTTTTGTTAGTCAATTTCATAACTTCGAAATAACAAAATAAAAACCTACTTAATTCATATAACTACTTTATGTTGCCAGTGTTATTGTATTCTTTGTTCTCTGTGTTTTATTTTCCAAAAAACATAGCCTGTGAATGTGATGTTTGTTGGCAGGAGACTTGGCTCTCAAGCATGAACATGAGCCTCCTTGCAACAACTTTCCCATGTGGAAATAATATAGATTTGTCAAAGGAATTGTGACAGAATCAGTATATGTAAGTAAGTTTAATGTCTCTTCGAGTTGTTTTTTAACATTGATTTGAATGATATCAGTTGTCCGGAAGATGACGCTTATCTGAAATCCTATGTTTGCCTTTAAAAGAGATAAAGTATTACTAGCTTGTAGGTAACAAGCAGAATATAAAGCTGCCAATATCGGTCTTGTGCAGTATAGTTATGACTGTAAAGTGTAATTCAGTCTGACGAGGGGACAGGCTGCGGCTGAGAGAGGGCCATTAGATAAGAGTCAAAGTAAAGCTGGTGGAGCTCCTGGGTAAAACCAGCAGGTGGGACGTTGTGCCGTCACGTTATCAATCAGATGACACTTTATTTAGGTTGACTTGGTATAACTGGAGCTGAGACGCTGAAACCTGCAGAGTGGAAATCCATAAACACTGAACACCACTGCAGTGTGTGTGTATATGCGTGCACGTTAAACACAGTTAAGCTCAGTAAAAGTCCTTAACCAATGGAGCATACTTTCCACTACTTTCCTCCCTTTTCTTCCAGCAGGATAGCCTAACAAGGACAGGAATCCTGCCCTTTCAAAGTTTTATTGCTGACTCACCCATCAAGCAGCAGGATGGCGTTCTTGCGGGGTCGTCCTGCATTTGGGCCGTAGAGGTGAGCTCGGTGGTAGTAGCGCACAGACTGCAGCAGGGTCCGCAGTTTAGTGTAGTCCTGAGCCAACTGGGTGCTGTTGACTGCACGACCCACCATGCTGCGGTAGGCATTGGGCTCTGGGAGGAGGAGATGCACAACACTGAGTCAGAGAGATGGAGTTTATACAAGCAACAGTGGGAAAGGGGGGATTTTGATGTTGTTGTAGTCTGATCTTGCTCTCCTAGCGAGTATCAAACAGCCGGTAGAATAAGGGATAATTGGGCAATTCGCAGTAATACAGACAGATGTACTCAGTGTCAGGCGAACGGTCCAAGCACACAGGGTGGCCTTGCAAAATCAGTAAAACAAGGAGAGCGAGGGAGCTCGTTTCCCCAAACAGAGGAAAAGTTTTGCAGGCCCACCGCTCTTTAAGCACTCCACTAAAGAGCATTGTGAAAATGTCTGTAATAGATTGTGTTTAAGCTGTAAAATAAATATTTCAATATGTCTGTTTTATGTAGCTGTTTCTGTGCTTTACTCCTAAAAACTTTAATGAGAACATTATTAGCAAATCTTAAAGGATCAGCCTCCACAATTAAGCTTTTTGTCTGCAGCGTCTGGGTAATTTACTTGCAATGATCATTTTTGCTATGGTTCAAGTCCCCACTAAATATTTCACGTGGTGTAATCAATGCATTTTGCATGGTACTTTTAGGCTTGGGCTTAAATTAAAGTTTCTGTTGTGAGCTTTGTTGCAGATTTAATAAAATGAAAATATAAAGTGAAGTGCAGCAGGGGGAACACAGGGTTTTGGGTGCACTACAGCTCCCAAGGAAAACAGATGGTTAGGATGACATGAGGACTAACAGTTCCTTTCATTCCCGACTGAACCCTCGGTTTAACCCTTAAACCGCTAGACTCTCACTTACAGCTCACTAATGTCGCTCTCTATCAAAGTCGTTAGAACCAGAAAATGCTTACTGTAACTGCATTCTTGTGGCAAAGTTTAAGTGGACAAATAATGTTCATTGAAAGTAAAGGTACTTCATTGAAATTATGTAAATTATGTTACATTTCTGAGTGTAAGGGTTTCCAATACGCTGCAGGAACATAGACCATCAACTCACCAGTTAAAAAAACTGGTAAAGACAGAAATTTTTCTACAGGCTGCAGCCTCATGTAATTTAATATGTGATGTGTAGTCGTACTGACCGTTGCCCAGCTCCCAGGAGATATTGTACTTCTTGCCAGCGCCGTACTTGAGGAGGCTCAGGGTAGAGGAGGTGTTCCAGGAGTTGTCTGGGTTTCTGTGCAGCGAGTTGAGCCCCAGGATCAGGTGCAGACCAGCACAGTCAGCAAAGTTGTACAGTTTGTCTAAAGACCTGGCTGGGAGAAACCCACAAAGCAGTTGTAACTTTGATTCTTTTTACGCAATTGGAATCACATGACTACATTATGGAGACCATGTCGAACTCATAAATTTACTGCTTTGCATGTCCCATGTAATATGGGTTTCTTTTATTATTCAACAACTATATCCGGAACACAACTTATGTTACTCTCTGTACGATACAATCCAATATTAGCAGCTGTGTCTGCTTTATTGTTGTGTCACTGAAGATAATATAAAAAGAAGCAGTAAACTGCGTTTTCCATTTTGTATACAAATTTAAAGTAATTTTTTATTGTGATTGTGGTGCTGTGCACAATTTTTTAAAGGGACCACTTGTGCTTTTGCTTATTTTCTGTCATATCTAATGTTGCAAAGTCTGACATTTATAGGAATATCCCTTAAACTCAGAGACTCAAATTGTCAGTCAGAAATCCTCAGTCGACTGAGACTGCTTCAAGTCGTGCAGTGGGCTTTTTTTGTCTGTGCAGTGTACTTCTGAGGATACTTTGGTCCCCAGATTTTGTTGTGGAGTGAGAGGTTAGTGAGTGAGTGAGCGCTCTTGACTTCATGCTACTCTTTGCAGCTGCGGACCTGCAGGCAGCAGCACAGAGAGAGCGAGGCCGCACCATAAGGTGAAGAAGTGGTGAAATTAAAGCTCAGTAAGTAAATAGGATGCAGTCTATTGTTTTGTTTGATATGTAGTGTGCATTTGCAATCTGTCGTTAGCACTGCTATCTTGTTTACTGTATGACATGAATGCCACTGTCACACTGATTGTCCTGCTGAGTCCCGTTCAAACTTTTGGTTGCCCCTGTTGTTACTTTCTCCCAATTTCAAATCATATCACTGCTGAAATATGTCTGGTTAACAAGATTTTTCTTTAGAAGATTTTATCTGCTCTGTTACAGTCATTTCCCAACTGCAAAGATAATGCAAAAACTCTGAGTGCAGATACAGAAGACACAGAAACATTATCAATCAGAGCAGACTGGGATTTTCGAGGGGGCTTAAAGAGACAAGCACAAAATCAGAGCTTTCAGACAGGGGGTGAAAACAGGTGCTCCAGCACAGACAGTATGAGGGAAATTAAGTGTTGTTTTTTTTTTTTTTACATTAAAGCATGTAAACATGTTGCAGTAAAAAACAAAAAATACAAGCATGAACATGAAAATGAGTGAAAATGATAATAGGTCCCCTTAAACAGAAATTAAAAGAGCTCCTGGTCATACACAAATTTTACGAAACAGGTCTGGCTGAAAAAGTAATATATAACATTATAAAGCACTCAGGTTCTCAATGCTGAGAAAGAGTGGAAGAGTTGTAGATCACCAAATGAAAAAAAGCCATTATAAAAACTTTGGTTTTGTCCTTTCAAACAAACAAGCCCCTTCTCATGTGACTCTTAAAACAGGGTGGTTTCTTCTAAATTCGTCAACCTCAGTAAATCATAACGTATACAGTCAGCACACAAAGATTCCATTTCTCAGCAGTAATGTGTATGGACTTTGTACATGTGTGTCCATTTTATGCACATGACAACAGAGTCTCATCTTAAACAACATTCAGTGAGAGTCCAGAAAGACTGATTTTCCCATCATGGACCCCTGTGGTGATGCGCCCCTCAAAGCTGCGAGCACGGGATCGTTTTGTGCCTCTGCAGCTGACAACTCGCTCATGTTTTGTCTGCTGTCTCCATCAACACTCTCACTGGGCAGCAAAGGATGAAGGCCATACTACAGATGCTGGCATAATGGTGAAAGTGCCAAAAGTGTTTGTTTATATTAAAACACGTGACTGGAGGCTGCTCCTGGATATCTCAGGCTCAATTTGAAATTTAATCTGTTTGGAGTCATTCTATTAATGTAAATATTTCCCTGACATTCGACCCTTGCTTTCTCGCTTCAACAGGAAACAGATGAAGAAAGTGATCCTGTCTGGCTCTAGCAAGAGTTTGCCCTCAACTGTGGGTTTAGCACCAGCTGACCTTGCCAAGTGATTGCTACGGCAAATGTGGAATGAAGACAAAAGCAGCAGGGTGCATGTGAGGTTGTTCACCTGGATACATACTGAGCTGTTACAACTATGCGAAAGGTTCTCTAATATTATAACATGTAGTGAATTAATGTGAGACATACAAACGTCTGGCTTTAAGTCAGAATACATTGGAATGCTGAACAATGCTAATTGAGACACATTTCAGCACAAATGTGTTTTTTTCAGCATTTACTGTGCCTTTATTTCCAACGGAGCAGACATTATGTCTAATCCACAGAGCAAAAAGAGAGAACAGAAAGATTGATGGTTGCACCTGGCATTCATTCGCTTTCCAGCAACAGCAGGACGAAGCCTGAAAACAAAAAATATTGCTAGCAGTAACAATGGTTTTATTACACAAGGCACTCTTCAGGGGTGTATGTCTTCTGAGTGCACTGTCTGTTCTCCATCTCATTTTAATAACCACTAATAATGTTATTATCATAATTGTTATTATCATAACTCCTTCCCTCTGTGGTTAAATTAGAGTGGTGTCTGTTTGCAGGAGCAGAGTTGAGGGCAACAGGACAGAGAAAGTAACGCCAGATGTGGCTGTCAAGATGAGTGATTCCAGGCCTTTCCTCACCTGAGATCTGAGCAGACGGCAACCAGCCTCTCTCCAAGACACAGCCAGCAGCCATGCAGACACATCATAAAGGCATCATTAAATGCCCAGAGCTGCTAAAAAATACTGTCTCTCTGTCGGGGAGCTAAGAGCAGCATGTAAGATCAAATAAAAGTCTATGTGTTTATGTGTCAGTTTGGTTCCTGGAAAATTTTACTATTCATTCTACTAATGCAGCGACAGATGAACGCACAGCAGGCTCTTTTCTGTCTTTGCACCTTAAAGGTATGTTAAATGCTGAGGTCAAAGGAAGTACTTCAGCAGAAAGTGGATCAGAAGTTAAACCATTCTTTAATATCAATTTAATGGCTATAAAAACGTCACTGATACTAGATGGAACTGTAATGATTAGCCAATTTGCTGTTTGTCTTTGTCCAACCTGGTCTCACTTCCATCTTGTCAAATACAGATGATTGGTCACTGGCCACCGGTGTCACATAACGATGCGCTGAGTTTAGCAGGATTATGACACTGGTGATGGCATTTTTTGATGCTCCGAGCAACTGCCGTGGTAAAAAGAGTGAGATAGAGCACATAGGATGGATGGGTCAAAAAACTCTCATTAGGGTATTTATTAATCCCAAAGGTATGTTTTTCAATACTGTCGTAAATACAGGCGCTCCTCTTTCTATTAAACTCATTTTATGTAGCGCACGTACGACCATAGTTCAGTCTGCGGTCTCTCCTGCTGGAATAGTCAGTTGAACTGAAAGACAGTTACAGGACTGTAAACAGCCGGCAGCCAGTAACAGCAACAGCAACTGAGTAATCCGCAGTAAGCCAGTTTCTGTTTCGGTTGCGTACACTAACAACAGCTACTGGCCCATGGAGGAAGTATGGCATTACTGGCCAGCATAGCTGTGCTCTCATTTATTGCCTGACAAGAGCAGGGGATCATATGCCTTCTTCCAAAAAGAAAAGGATGCTGAGTAGATTCACCCCCCTGGTGTCAGGAAATCTGCAGATCACTAAGGTCGAACATGAAAGAGCTCCTATGCCGACACTGTAGAGCCCTGAATCTACAAATCTGTGATCCTTGGCAGAGGAAAATAATGACATTACCAAGACACTGTGAATATGTGTGTGTATGCACATGCACACACACTGTGTGTGTGTATGTGAGCTGCTACTATCACATCTGGAGAAATGAAGCAGTATTTAATGAAATATTGTGGTAAATGGTGAATTAAGGGTGAAATAGCAGCACTTATTGTTATTGGACATTTACTCTCCTAAACTGGAACAACACAAATGATCTACTGTTTCACAAACACAGACATACTCGATCAATCAAGCCAACATTAGACTGCCTTTACTTCTGTTAGTACTATCAAGCCAGTAATAAATGGTGCTTATCCCACTGACATTAAATAATCTCCCTGAGTCAACATGGTTATTCAGTTTGCTGTTTTCTTAAGAATGACAGTTTCTTTCAGTATGTTGTAATACGTTTTAAACTGCGTCTTAAAATTCTCAATTACACATAACACATTGAAAGCCTGTCTAAGAGGTCAAATTTACTGTACTCACTCAGTTTCAAACTTCTCTTTTATCTTGCAAACAGTCCAGCCAGAAATGAGCAGAACAATCCCAGAAAATAGTTTGTACATGTGTGTGTGTATATGTGCCTCTGTGTGTGTGTGTGTGTGTGTATATGTGCCTCTGTGTGTGTGTGTGTGTGTGTGTGTGTTGGCGTGCCTTTGTGTGTTTGTGTGCAGCGGAAAGAGCGGGGTCTGGATATTGTCAAGCTGTCTATCTGATAGAAAAGCCAGTTCTGTGAAGCAGAGAGAGGTCGGCAGCATCAGTCAGCGCTATGCCTCATTTCTGCAGCTCTGCATATTCACTCAAACACTGAGGTACACATAGGTCTATGTACACTGGGCCCGCTCACACAAACAGTGTTTGCTGGTTTATGTACCACCCACTTGAAACAGACTCCCATATGAAGTTTCCAGTGAAATAACACTTTTCTGTGTAGCTGCACCTTTGGTGCAATACTAAAGGCTGACAAGACAGGTGTATCTTTACATAGTCTTGCATATCTCCACTGCCTGTGTCAGGGCAAAAAAAAAAGTCTAAAAGAACACTTTATCATTCTGATACAGGGGGATAACTCTTTAGCTCATGTTTATTTCTTTAGACTAATCACAGTTATCTTGGGAGGTGCTAAGCCCAGGATGCAGCATCTGAGCCCTTGTAAAATGGTGTCGGGGAGGACTTGTTTTGGTGTCATCAAAATGGCTTTGCAAAAGAAAAAGCCACAAAAAACTATAACAGGTGTGCGTTGACTGTGTGATTAAACTTTTACTGATAAAAAAGACAAACATAATTTGACAATCGGTGCCCCTCAGCTGAAGCATGACTATACTTCAGCTCTGGAAGAGCTCAGTCAAATTGTTAAAACCACATCGATTTGTTCCCTGTATGTGGTGCTTGCAGAACATTACTAGGACAATATCACAGGAACTTGTGTGAAGTGGAATTGACTAGTGTATTGGTAAAGCTAATGTCACTGGTGCATGCCACTGCCAGAGTAAAAAGACAAAACAAATTGAGTCCGGCTGTCCATGTCAGAAAACCAATCAACATTGGGGCATTATAGTCCTGTAAGAGTCTGGACTTTTCTAAGGTACATTAACACGTTGTTTCAGTCATTGTATTTTTTTACAATTGACAAGCAGCAGGTATGCCTTATTGCATGACTCAAAATCTTCATCAAAATTTGCTATCAGCATGTAGGTTGTTATTGTTTTCCATAGCAAAGGGGATTTTGAAAACATGCAGATAGCAGAAGGGAGGGAGAGTGCCAGCATAAATAGTCAGCCAATGGCAGGTTTATAGCTACAGTCTACATCCACTGAGTCCGACGAATCTTTACATCACACTCACTCCTGGTGCAGCTTCAAATTGTGATGTTTTACTTTTAAAATGTAACAGTCACTTTAATCAAATCATATATCCTCATTAAATAAGGAATTGCAAAGTTAATTATGAGAACACTTGCTATGGGGGACCTGGAAAGTCCTCAGCCTGAAAAAAACAGCTTTACTCAACTAAGTTGTGAAAAACCGGTTGAAAAGAGAAAGAAATCATTTTTAAAAAGTTGGTGACAGTAAACTACAAACATAAACCATGTACCCTATATGCATAATGCTGTGTTATGAATCCACTACCAACTGTATAAGTCTACTAAAATTTCAAATGTTGACATTTCATGTCAGTGTTGCCAGAAAAAGAGAGGCCAAAAATATTACAATCTGAAACAACTTCAGTTTTTGGCAGGGATTTTTTTTTAATGTAACCCGCTGTAAAGTGAGTTCTAAATGAATTCTCCTTGATCTACTGTGGCATAGATTGTACCAAATTGATAAGGATTGCTTAAATCAAAAAATGTAAGTGTCTCGAGTTCAAGATTTTCTGTTATGAACAGGAATAACATTATTTTAAAAGGATTTCTTAAATTAAAAAGGAACACATATAAATCTACACTCATACATACAGTCAGTTCAATTCATGACAAATAAGCTGGGCTTAGTCATCTTAAACCAGGTTTAGGTGGAAACAAAAGTTACATTAATAGTTAAACTGGCATTCATTCAAGCTTGCTTTCTGAAATATGAACACAGATGTACGCAGCCTACAGCTATGGAGATAGAAGAAACAGCATCTTCCCACACCTCCTCCCTCAAATACAAATTCCGATGATTTGTGAAAACAATTCTTGTCAAAAAATTTGCGTGTAGAAATGTGGATAATCCTACATTCCCCATAATTTTCTCCTTGAAAAAAAAAGGGGGGGGGCACAGCAAAAACTTTGTTTTCTGTCTCTGGTTTCATGTAATGCTGAAACATTATGACTTGCTGCCAGATGCAGCTTAGTGCTAGAGCAAATGTCAATTTGGATGTTTAGTTCCATCAAAGTCAGTCTGGAACCTACAAGCACACACACACACACACACACACACACACACACACACACACACACACGTGTGCGCGCAAACACAGAGGAGGCTTCAGCTGAGATCTGGCTCACTTTAAAAGCATGTGCAGACAGGGGAGAAGGCTGTTTAGAGAAGTTAATTCTGACTCTTTTCTTCTGTTTATGGATACAATGTGTTTTTCCATATCTGAAGATGCACGTGTTGCACTTTAGCTCCCACAGCTTTTAAAATGCATTGTAAGTGTGTCTTCACTGCTCATGAACATGATCTCACAACATTCCTCAAAATAGACTTATGAGACAATGACCTTGGACTTTTATATGTAGTAATTCATTCTTTGTGAATTAAATGCATTCATTCTAAAAAATTATGTTGACTTGAAGTCGAAAGTGACACACAAATCATGTTAGTGGGAAAAGCATGGTGCAACCAGGCATGTCCAAACTCTGGCCCCGGGACCAATCATCACCTGCAGGTCTGATTTTAATGTCCCATTGCTTGTCTTTCAAAATATACTATAAAATTTAAGCAAATCCAGCAAGATCACTGCATTTTTTCTGTTCACCTCACAATTGAGGGACTATCAAACAGTTTGTAGACATGCACCAAGTAGGAAATACAAAAGTGGAACAGAAAAGAAGAGTAAAGTGGACAGCAAGGGACACTGGAGTGGTGAAAAGTTTAATAAATTGAAAGATAAAACAGTTGGGCTTGTCTCATTTGTATGTGACTTTTTTTGTGCGAAGCAGCTGGCCCCCAAGTATTTTCACATTATTTTTGGCCCTTTTTTAAAAAAATTTGGACACCCATGGTGTAAACAGCTTCTCTCGGGCTGTCCGTCTGTCATATTGTCCTCAACATGCTGGGAACAATTGTAAATTACAGTATTCTTTTTACCAGGTTTTACCAGATGGTTGGCGAAGTAATTTCACATTTATACTTTAAAACACACCACATGCACGCATGCAGGCACAGACAAACAGGATTACTAGTCATGACAGATTTGGGAGTAAACTGCTTAAATATCCACAAAAACCTACGTGCAGCACATTTATCACCAGCTCCTCCATTATGGCTTCAATCTATTTTCCCCACCAGCTCCTTCAATTCGTCTAGCAACTCTCTGCCTTCTGTTTCTCATTGGCCCAGTTCCTCTACTAACAGCGGAAAAACACACTGCGACTGAAGCAAGGTCATCTCAAGACTGGCGTTTCCAATTTGCAAATTTTTTTTTTAAAAAAAGGATCACCAAAAGTTTAGGAACTGCTATCTATCCAGCTTGATCATTCATCCATATCGGTCAAAGTCAGACCGGTATACTGTTACAGTCGCTATATCGAAAGCTATTAAATGCGGTGGCTTGCTATGTTCGCATGGCGTATCTGCGACTTATCCTGACGTTAACTTGACACTGCATGTTAGGGTTGCACAGAGGGAGAAATGTGGTTCCAATATATTGTGAGCATGCGCTGCTCCGCCAGCGTATTGCACAGAACCCAATGCCTCCATGTTTACACACACACATCTCTGCATGGACTCTTCTTTCATACAGGATGGCTCCAATCCAGTGAAACCATTCAGGTCAAACCACTTTTGTATTTTTAAAGAATGCAAGATATGTGGTGGGCACCTGTTTTCAATTCCGTCAGTAGAGGGGGATCTATGTGTGTGTATGTGCGTGTGTGTTGAAACAAGAGTGTGAGAGGGAGATTACCTCAATCTGTGAATTTGCTGTGACTAGACTTGCGTGTGGCCTTCTTCTGTGTACCCAGTGTAGGGAGATGCAGAGCAAGTCGACAGAGCTGGTGAGTAAGATGAGTGGTATGTTAACATACACGGCTCTCTATGTAAAGTACATCCACTCTCTGCTGCTGTAATGTAACTCAAAACACTTGTTAGGGGAATAGGGTGTGAGAGAAATGCGTATGGGGTGTGAGTGGTTTTCACATCTGTTCAGCAACGGACGCAGTCTATCTCTCCCTAATGAGAAAAGTACGTTTTTTAGTTACTAATGACCTCACTGTGTTTGGCTTGTAAAGAAACAAGGTGTGTGGAAGCATTCGTTACCCGGGGGAGAAACATCATCATGTCTATTTTCTTTTGTTTGTTGCACTGTGCAACTACCTACAAACCACAACCAAACATGTCCAGAGGAGCCAAAACTGTTGGTGAATCACCCTGTTATTATAAACTGACATGCTGTTTAGTAACTCGTGAATGTAACCAATGATTCACCTCTGTCTGAGGAAAACAAATCTGTCCATTTTGAAAGTTTATCATTATCATTTAAAGGAAGTTAAATAAAAAGGTCTTCTGAGATACATCCAAAATGTTCATTTAGCATTCTAGCTGGTGAGTGGGCGGTCGAGTGTACCAGTTGGAGTGACAGCTGAGCTGGCAGGGCTACAGAGACTAAATGTAAACAAACTTGCTGTAGCTTAAAAGCCAAGGACATTTTTTTCCATGTTTTTTACGCGTTTTTTGTTTGTTTTTAGTTTCTCCTTTCATTTTGGTTTTTTTTTTAACTTAGGTTTGTATTTTATTATTATTGCTAATACTGTTTTGTCATACTTGTATATTTTTTGTGCTCCTAAACTGTAAAGTTTAAGGTATATGATGAATTAATAAGTTCATTCTGAGAAGTAATATTACCATTGAAGATGTACTTAGTGGTGCTGAATATGGACATAGCAATGGCAAAAGAATAGTATTTAAACAAATATGTATTTAAGTATTTAAACTATATTATACTATACATCTCCTCTGTTTTCTGTGTGGTGTCTTTGGATTGAATGAATAAAAAGTTTTAAAAAATGGCCAAGGACAAACAGTATTTGTTAGCAGTGGTGTTGAAGAACGACATTTAACATCTAAAACAAATATGTCAACATTCGAGTGCTGCACAGTTTGTTTATTTTTCCAGGTCCGTTCTGTTTAAACCCAATATTTCTGCACAGTTGCAAAAAAGAAATTAGGCTACACTAAAATTATTAGTATTATATTATTTAAGAATTAGATTCCAGTGGTGGCTGCATGGCATTGTTTCCAACTTGTAAGATCCAAACATTTCCAATAACTTCAAACTGTTATGAAATTCACAAGTCAAAATTTTAGGGTTGTACCTGACTAAGAACTCTGTTAGTTGGAAACAGACTTGGCTGTTTAATGTGAATATATGACTCCTTGTTCCTTTGTTTCCATATAGTTTTAGAATTTCATTCGGGCTCAGTCAACATTCAGGATGAAAGCGATGTTCACGATATATAGTAAAGAAGCCCTCTGACCCAATGTGTGATACCGACAGACATGTTGAACATTTTTTTGCCAACACTAGATATCAAAGGAAGCCAAGAGACTGTATCATATTAAGTTGCTGCAAACTGTAAATTCACCACTTCTAAGCAGAAGGCAGAAGATAACGTTATCTCAGAGCCTGACAGACTCAGTCTGGGTCATCTGGGACTGCAGCTGCCTGTATCAATGAGAAGCATGGAAGCAAGAAGCTAAATTTGGAATATTGTATAAATATGTAATCATTTCCAAAATTGACAATGTGTCTTTATCTAGCAAAATACTCTGCTTTGGTATTTGTTGGCATTGTGCCTTTTACAACACAACACTTTTGCTGTGGTCAAAAAAAAGGCACAGCAGGCTTAGCTGTATTAATGGGGCAGTCTAACAGAAACATGAATTACATTTATACATCAAGGAAAGTTCGTTTTAATAAAAAAAAGAGCTTTATCGCAGCTGTTTTGATTTTACGGTTCACAACCCCTTTGGTTCACTTTCACTGCTCTCATCAGTGTCATTTTCTATTTTTTTTTTTTTCGCTTTTCAGTGACGTTATGGGCTAAACTTGTTGTAAAGAGACAGTCCTATGTCCTGGAAATTATACTTATCTAAAACAAATTTGTTTCAGCATACACTGTAAAAAGAAACTATTTTTTGTAACTTTAAAAAGCTCGTATCCAGGCTGCCTTAAATTTTTACGCTGACTGTAACTGAGAAAACGAGTTGAAACATTACAAAAGTACCTAGACTTGTCTTCACAAATTCAGCTAAATTAAAATTTAGGTAAGCCTAGACACTAGCTTTTTTTAAGTTAAATCAAACAGGCTGTTTTTACAGTGTGAACATTTTAGTGGGAAACATCGAGCTGAATTACGATTGCTAACTAACGGACCTGGCAAGCCACAATAATGTGGCTGAACATACTAGCAACATTTTTCACAAAGTTGGCAATCCCACAATAGTACACAATCCACTCACAGTGACTACAGCATTCCTATTTTATTATTGCCTTTTTTCTAGGCAGGCAGTGATTACATGTTCACCACAACATAACTTTGAAAACAATTTAGTTATATACAAATGTAATTTCTAGGAGACAGGGTTGAAAGAGAAGGCTTTGAAGCTGTAGATAAGGAAATATATAGTGGGCCATATAAAATAAAAAGTCCAGCAGATGGTGTTTAAACGACATATCTTTAGTAGTTCTGTGTTTGCATCTTCTCTTATAACATGTGATTTGTGCATCAGACATTAATGTTGCTTTGTTTTTAAGGTTGGGCCGTTAAAGATAGGGAAGAGAGAGCCACTCCTGACATTTTTACTACCAGAGATTAGTAACACTGTCACCTCGAGAGAGGGCAGTTGTAAAGCTTCCACCTCTTATCCTGTTAGCCATCTCGTCACACACCTCTGCTGATGCTGTAATTGAGCACTGATTGCTCTGTAATTGCAGAGAAACAGGACTCCCGCGGGCGGACAGAGTACAACAAGCGGGAGCATAGCCTAAGGCTTTACTGCCCCTGAACCATCAAAGAGTTTGGACATAAAACAGTGTTTGTAGCCCTTCCCACAAAACACCTGCTTAGGGTGCAAACACAGTGCAGATCCTTGATTTCTCATCTGAAGGAGGAACATTGTTAGGCTCTTAACAAATGCCTCTTTTAACATCTTAAAATTCATCATGGTCAAAGATCATACAACTAACAAACCAAGGGCAAACAAAACATTTGTTTATGGGATATTTAGGACATCTGCTACATTCCCAGCTCAGGATCTTTGATCCCAGGCCGTGTGATGGATGAGGGTTATGAAGACCAGATCTCATGCAGGGCAGCAAAGCAAACACATGGTATCCCAGACTCCCTTTCACTGCTGGAATAATCACCATAATCACAGCAATCATCTTCCACTCTCAAACTATATCCACACACATTACTTATGCTTCAGTTAAACTCAGGGCTCTGTCTTCAGATAAACCAAACCAACAGGGCCAGATTAAACAGTCACAGAACCTGAACAGTTTTATATCAATCAATATATATTTATAATGGCAGATAAAAGTTAGATAAAAATTTAGGAATGCTACAATGTAGCAACCACATTGACTCTGTAAGCTATTTATTTAGTTATTTTGTAATTTAAATATAATGACTGATAATTAACCTAATTAAATATAATTGAATTAATGATGCAATGACAGTTTATACATTTAATTAATCATTTCTAAATTGTTCTCTTATAATAAAAATGCAACCAAACGTTTGCCAATGAGTTTAAGCCAAGGACACCATCTTTATACACAGTCCCTTAACATGTAAATTATCTAGAATTTCACATATAATATGATAGATAACAGATTACTAGTTACCCCTCAAAAATGTAATAAGTAATGTTACTTTTTGAAATCATTTAATTAAAGTAACTTATAATAAGTTACTTATTACTCATGAGACTGACCGCAGTTACATTAACTAACCTGTAAAGGTTTTGTCAGGTTTGACATCAAGCATATCAATGTCAGCAATTTCCACTGCTTGCAAACAAGATTTACACTGCAAAGTAATGTTGGTGTCTTTTCCAATTTAAGAAGGAAAATTTTGTTGAATTTACAGCACTTAAGGCGTTCTTCTCTGATGACATGAACACCTGCCTTGGCATTGTCGGCTGGTTGCAGCCAGGGAATGGCAGATTCGGGTTGCTAAGAGAAATTTGCATTGATTTCATTAGCAGACAAGAGGTGGTAAAAATTCAAAAGAGAGCAATCAAAAGCAATGCTGAAATTTAAGCACATATTGACAGCTAGAGACGGCTGCTGGTGAGCACCCCACCCTTACTGGTGCTACATATAAATTTGTCCCAACAGCTGACCTGTGTTGCCCAGAAGTATGCCAAAAAATGCATTACTGCACAGCAAAAAGATGCAAAGAAGAATGAAATATTCTACATATAAGCTTTTAGACCCATAAACTATCTTGGATGTGAGGGACTTCCACTGGGCCATATCCATCAGGATGGAGTTTTACAGCAGCTAATGATAGCACACTCGACAAGCAGATGTAACGTTAAGAGATGCCCAGGGGACGTGAGCAGCTTCAGCGAACAAGCAACTGGACATCTGCCACCATTCAAAAGGATATTTATAATAATGTTGGCAGATACAGTTCAAAGACAAATTGCGTCTGAGGTGAGAGAGCGCAGTCTTTGGACTAACGGAACTACAGATATAAGTACATATGAGCGGCTTTCCCGTAGCTCGTAAACCTAGTCGCGAGAAAAATGGTTTGAAGTTTTTTTAATTTGTTTTAACAATGCTGTGGGTAACATGTGGTTAGGTTCAAAAAACACTTGGTCATGATTAGAAAAAAACATGTTTTGGCCCAGAAAAAAAACATGTTTTGGCCCAAAATACCTGTTTTTGGTGGCACAATCCACCTAAAAACAACCAGTTTTGTGTTTAATGGTCTCAAACAGTGGTCTGCAGCTGGCAGCCGTCTTGCTTGAGCACGTGCACATGCATAGTCTTGCACTCACATTTATTCTGTGCAGCAGCCTCAGCAAAACTACATTTCTGTTGGCATGGAAAAGAATAGATTCAGAAAAAACCTTTTTGGAAATACCAACATTTCGATTTGTAACTAATTTAATTCCATATTTTCTCAGTAATTCACCGTTTACAGTTAAATTATTTAGTAATTTAATTATGCAAGTCTGTTACACGTTACCCTCCAACACTGTTTGTAATTCAAATTTTTCTGATGCATCTGCTTTCTTGTAAAAGCTGTCAGTGCAAAGCCTCTAATTTAATACAGTTATAGGATAATCAAAAAACAATTTCTAAGGTTTCAATTTAGTGAACTTTCATTTTAAATTATGCAATTACTTCATTATCACAGCAGTAAATTAATAATGTGGTGCTACAGCAATGCAGCTCATGTAAAAAGAAAGAAGAGTCCTCATATCAGTTCTCTCCAAAATGCTGGCAAGTGTAGTATGAACACAACAGGGGGCACCTGCCTCGGCCAGCCGGACAGTCTCTCTTCCCATAACTCTTAACTTTTAAGTCCCATTTGAGTTTCTGCAGCAACTCGTTATGACAAAACTGGGATTCCTCCAGCACTGACGGATATCCCTGCCAGATGTTCATGGAGAAAATAATGGGACTTTTTTTTCACCATTCACCTTAACAAATATCTCCCAAATGTCTCAAGACTGTCTTCTCATCAGTCTTGAGCTCCTGCTGAGTTTTTTCCGATCCCCTCTGCACATAAAGCGGCATTTAAGAATCTGGGCCCATTTCCACATTCTCACCATTTGTGCTTTCCATCTTCACTAAGATGTGTTGGCAGAGGTTTGCTCGCAAGCACGATTTTGATTTGTTTTATTATTGTGTTCTGGTCAATTAGTGTCTTTGAATGTGTGGATGTTTGATGTTTCGAAAAATGACATTCTGCTCTAATGCTTTAACACTTGTGGTGGAGCTTTCAACTGATGCAAAAAACATATTGAGTGCTAAAAGGTTTGAAAGCAATTCCACAGAGATTTTTTTTCTGTTTTTTAAATAAATACCAAATCATTTACACCCACTGTGGGAATGCTGTACAAATACACTGATCTGTCAAATCATAACTGCAAGAGTACACATCTGAATAAACATGATTAGTATTTATTTGTTTCATTGATTTGATTTGCACGATTTAGACAGTATTGTAAACATGAAAACCCAATCCAAGTAAAGCAAAAATTGTTTCTTATGATTTCTTACCAATAAAAACAATGTCATGCTTTTATGTTTTATTACACCCAGGTTGTTTTAAGTCTCTGATACAAATTAGTTAACCATTACAAAATAGTCTAAACTTAAAATGAACAACAATATTGAAGAAAATTGAACTGCAAAAGGCAGAAGTGGCAGAGCCAAAGGTGGGACCAAGTCATTGTTTTGCAAGTTACAAGTAAGTCTCATGTCTTTAAACTCAAGTCCAGAGTCCTTTTTTTGAGTCCTTAACAAGTCATAATGCATTCTTCACCAAATGTCATTCCATTTTACCAGCAGATTAATACAATGCATACAGCCCATTTTTTGTTGGGTTTTTTTGGACCACCGTACAGTTTTTTGGAATCATCTTGTCTAACTGGCGCTCAGTAATGTGTCAGTTCTTCATGATTTCGCTCCTGCAAATTGACTGGATTCTGTCGGATTCGTTCAAACAAGCGGATCTGGGGAATTAAGTGTCAGCTTGCTGGAAATAGTCACAATGTAAGCTGATTCAGAAAATGAAAGGAAATGAACTGATTCATGGCACCCTTTCTAAATAACATACTTTTTAATCAACGGACTTGGGGGAAGGTATCAAGTATTTATAAGTGGAAAGGTTCAAGTTCAAGTGAAGTCAAGAGTCACTGATGTTTAAGTCCAAGTCGAGATGCAAGTCCTTTTAAAAATTTGTGAAGTCCAATCTGAAGCATAGATTGTATAAAGATCTAAAGTCATCAAATTTGCAATTCATGTTATGATTATGTGGTTCCTATATCAATCTGCTCTGGGGATGCTAAAATACTGTATACATATTCATACTTCAAACATCTCAGGTACAAAATATAACTTTTATAACCTTAAATATTAACAGTCTAATTTGTGTTAAATTGTGTTCCAGTTTGTTTAAAAAAAAGAGCAGGTGCTGAAAATGGAGCACATTTTTATGTGACTTATGTGTAACATGGACATTGTGTCACACAAGTAAAGGAGTAAAAAAAAATATTGCGGATAAAACCAGTGATATGTCTTTAGGAGCTGTACAGAAAAGTATACATTTTAAAGAGTTTTAGGTCAATGCAGAGAAACTGCTGCACATCTGGTAAGAGTAAGATGCTTAAGTTACATCTGGAGGATTTAAAAAAGCTTCATGCTGGAGAATAACTTCAGTAGAGGCTTTAGAAGATGAAAGGGCAAAGTGTCCTGCAATATTTTCAATGTTTGGAACACGGTTAAAACACAGGAGACAGCTGTATTCCATTTGTTTACAAAATGTCTAATTTACCTGAATCCAGCAGAGTATTCACAAAATAAATATTAACAGTGTGAGTTTTATTATCATTGTTTGAACAAATGTGTATGAGGACCTTGGATTAGACAGCACTGCACTGCTTGCGACTAAGTTCACCCTTATCAAATGAAAAGAAAAAACATTTTGCCAAAAAAAGTTTTGTTTTGCATTCTTTCATTATCATTTTTAAAGTGTGACTTGTAAAGTTTAATATAATATATGTAATATAATGAATGGTGATTTACAACTTTTGCCATTGTGTGCATGTATGTGCCACCTGCAATACATCTGTCTTATTTTGAAATTGCTGATTGAATAATACAATTTATTATATTTGTGTTTACTTACAAGAACTTTTTAACTTTGACTGTAAACACTTTGGGGTGAGTATATGATTGTCAATATACAGGATGTTTTTATCTTTTTACTTTTCTGTATATACTGTATATTGTCACAGAAATTGATGTTCAGTATTTATGCCATCCCACTGCACATGGAGATTGTGACAGCCACTGCTACTGAAGAGTGCCTCTCTTTGTCACAAAAATGTTTGCCTGATGAAGATCTAGTACCAAAATGCTGCATTAAAAGAGTTTTTCTCTAAGTTGAAATATACCTGAAGTCTAAGGAATAAATGAATACATAATAATGAATATTTTGCTGATATCCAATATGCTGACATAACTCATTTGGCTGGTAATTGATACCAATATTGATACATCTTTTTTTTTTTTTACACAGAAATTAAGTGACCAAGTCTGATGATGTGCCGATATCATCATGCATCTCGATTCACTGCATTTCAAGACTATTTAAGGATTCGCTGGAACCGTGTAGAATCACCTGCAGTATCACGTTAGTGTTGACATGCTAATGTTGCTGTGAATGCGTTCCCATGTTTTTTCTGGCCCTACAGCGGAGGGTTTTGAGGGCAGTGAAGTTCACCAAGGAGAGAACAAGTGACGGTGAGCCAGGCTATTAGCAACCTGAGTGGGCTATGCTGGCTTCATCAGACCCCGGGTTTCCTACTCTGCCAGGGGAAGAACCAGGCCAAGCCAAGCCAAGCCGAGCCGAGCCAAACATCTGCTCCTGGTTAGAGGTGTCGGCTCCTACCATTCAAAGCAGAGGTTCAAAACCTCAGGGAAAGGTTACGCTCGGCCTCACCTTGCCTGAGCCACTGTGAGCAGTCCTGTATGCTCCCTAAGGGAATGCAGGTTGGGGGAAAAATACCACAGAAAATTTAATTCTACTTTTCCTTCCCATGCTTTACTCCTTTGACCGAGACAAATTTCATTACACACTTATGGACTTATAAAAGTCCTTCTATAACATAGCACTGTGTCTACACAACAGAGTTTTAAGGGTTTAGAGGGCAACTAGCTTTAGTGCCTCAATGCATGAGTCCCAGTCACTGGTCTCTCCCGTGTCCGTCTTCCATCCTTTCTTCATTTCTTTACGACACATAAACAACTGCATATTATAGTCAAGACATAAAATAAATATGTTTTAAATGTGTTGCACTGCTTAGGTGATGAAAGCTCATAAAATAGTTTACATATTTTCCCTGTCATCTTGTGACCATACATCAGCTGGGATCTAATAAAATCTCCAAATAAAAACTCAAAGCACCAATTACTGGATACTTAAGCCAATTAACAAAAACAGAAACAAAGAGAAACGTTGGCAAACGAGAAAGAAAACAATTTGGTCACACATCTAACATTTAGCTTCCATTACCCCTCTAATGAGCCAATAAACTTTTCAGAGGTGACTGGTCTTCAGATGTAGCCAAACCGCTATCTGTTGTTGGTCTCAGTAAAAGTGGGTTACCATCCTAACAGCCAAGCCCTAACTGACTTCCATATGTGTCCGGCCAAGTTTCTAGCATACTTGTTAACATCAACAAACAAACCCACTCTGACAGAGATGTGGGTTCTGACTTAAAAACCTCTGTCTGAGCACAAAAACTCACAGCCCATCCCGCTTCTCTCACCTCACACAAATAAAAAGCCACACAGAAAATCCATTACCACCTAAAGCTATTCGGTAATGAGCATCTTTCACAATAAATGGAAAACATGTCAAGGAGACATTTCTGCTATGAAGTCAGTTTCCCTTTAAGACTTTACATTTCAGCTGTTTCCTGGAAATCTGGATTATGTTGTTTGGATACCAGGATTGTTTGTTATTTGGCTGATGTTTGACAAAGTCTGTACTGAATCATTGTTTTGGAGGATAGCTGGGCATTTGTAGGGTTAAAGTTTCTAAAAGGAAACAAGATATCACGTCCTTGCCTGGATTTAGATGCATTAGAGGTTTGATGTTGGGGGTGAGCAAGACAGGTAATTTGTACCTGCTGGTGAAGCTTACATGTATTTAAGTTTAGTCCACCCCTCCATACAGCAGTGTAATGCTGAGCTTTGGGTTGCAAGTCCCGTGTGTTTCTGCAAAAGGGAGCGCACTGGCCGCCAGCTACTGTATGTAACACACTGATATCTCACACAGCCCCACTTAAAAATCGTGAGCTATTACTTTAATGAACAATCGTTCATTGTTCTGCCTTCTGTTTTTCAACCCTCAGATGTAACAAACAGATGTTCTCAGAGCTCACCATCGAACAAACAATAACAACAAAATAATGGTAAAGTTGTGTCTTCACAAATCCCTCGGAGGCACAGACATGCTATCATTTCAGGACTCTGAGAAACTTTGTATTTCACCTGTATTGGCACGATTTGAATGATGTAGCAGTGCACTTTGGCGAGCTATTTGATCATTTCAGCCTGTGAGTGCACACTCCTAATTTAAATGATGACCTGTATCCACCTTTATGTATATATATATATGTGTATATATATATATACAAAAATCTAAGTGCGCCTTTGTAAATTGATGATCACAACAAAAAAAAAAAAAAAAAAAACACATCTGTCTTTGAAGTTACAGACAGACATGAGGCCTTTTGTAGGTTTAATCTTGAAGTTATGGTCAAGTTTGGGTTAACAGTTTTTTTAGGTTACAATTTTGCCAGTTTATACAGAAGTAACAAGATGACCCAATGCGGCAAGAACATACATCAGGCACACAACTTGCTGTGCGACGCAGGACTTAAAGCATCACCCTCGGGTGAAATACCAAGTTTTTAGAGAGTCCCTTCTTGTTTCATGTCAGGGTCAGAGGTCAGTCCCAGCCTTGAGCGATGCCTCTGGTGCAGGTGAAGCTTTTGTCTTTTTCTCAAGCCCTCGACAAGGAAGAACATGTTTTCTCAATTACTGTGTTTTTCTTTGTTGGTTTTACATGAAAAAAAACACTATAAAAGTTATTTCATTTTAGACAAAATAATATTGCAGATGTGATATAACCTCAACCCAATATATATATATATATATATATATATATATATATATATATATTTTTTTTTTTATATATGTATGTATATATAATAAAATATGACTAAGCCAAAAACAACAACCATCTAGTCAGTCACATTTGGAAATATCCACTTTTCATGTAAAATATAATATGAAACACATAATATGTCCTGTTTTGTTTTCTATCTGTTAGTGTTAGAGGTGTCCAGAAATGTACGCAAAATTCAAAGTTAGTGGCTTTTGAAAGGTCTTTGGAAATGCCATTTTCTTTAAAGATGTTTTCTTAGGAGAGCTCTGAAGATGTTATTTGTGCTCTGAGGCTTTTGGAAAGTCTAACAAGTGTGAAACAACTGAACCCTGAGCACTTTTAGCTTTGCTCAACCTTGAAGGCACAGTTTTACACAATAGGAATCGACTGGGTTGACAGGTGGAAACTGCCCGAGTTGGCTGAAATGGTAAGAGAGATCGTCAGAGAAAAACTAAGAACAGTCTTTGCTGGTCTCATATGAGGGAAAATGTTTTACTCTACTCATCTTTCAGTGTTGTGCTCTCTTTGTCTTCACTGTTTTCACACCTCGTCTTGTTCCCCACCTGGTTGTTGCTGTTACTTAATTTCTAACTCCTTCCATCCCCCTTTTCCTTCCCCTCTCTTAATTTAACTTTGCTCCCTTTCACTCTTGTTTTCCCATTTTGAGGGTTGAGAGCCGCACTGTAAATGTCCAACTCAGCAGGACACTGCAGAGTGATAGATGGCCTATGACAAGGTCCAACACAATCCAGCAAGCCATATGCTCCGAGTAAAAACACTAAAAAGAATAAAAGAGGACTCACATGCCAAACTCTTATGCAAGCAACATTTGTGGAGTTTACAGAAATATATTAGGGGTTTTGACAGTTAGATTTACATCCCCAATGTTTAAAACTGGCTGGCATTTCTTCAGTTAAGTAGTGAAACTCGCACAACAGAAATTAATTAAAAAAGAAGAAAGAACGACCCATTTGAACAAAACAAATAATGCATAACGACTATGACAGCAAAGCTACCATATTGGATACAAACTAGATGATAAACTTATTATAGTGGAAAAGTATCAATCTCTACACTTTTTTCATGGACAAAATTTCAAAACTTTTCTATGACTTTTAAGGACCCATAATAAAACTTTCATTATGGTTCACAACATATAAAATGTGCAGAACAGTGTGGTTTACTTTACTCAAAATGTTAATTATATTATTATACATGGTCCACAGACACAGAACAGTAGAGATCCCAGAGTAGGAAGCCACAGCCAACAGTGTGGTTTTTCTCAGAAAAAAGAATGATCCGTACCTTCGAACTACCCTTCTTCAGAGCAGTTAGCACAAAATCAAAGTGATCATTGGCGTTTCCAGTGAGACCCTTGAAAGTCCATGTCATTTGTTTCTTTTAAAAAATGGAACACAGTTTAAAAGCATTGTTGGGGCATGAGGTATAGAAACTCTGGAATCATCAGCCCGCATGTTAAGCCACACTGTTGCAATGAGACATGGGCGGTATAACGGTATAACGGTATACCAGGGTATTTTAGAAATCCTGACCCTTGTCCTACATGCAATGCAATGCACATCATGGGCCAGCAGAGGTGAGTGTTGTGCAACAGGCGGGTGAACTGACTGCGCGCAGTGAATAGAACAAGATTGTAAACAGCTGGTCAACAAAGGCCAGTGTCTGCCAACAACAGCAGGTAGAAAGCAGAGAGACCGCAGGGAAAACAGCATATTAGGGGGTTACTTTGACCAAATCAGAGTTGCTGATTGTAAGAACAGTGGAATAACAAACTAAAAAACTAACAAGACAGACCAACAGTTTCGGTGACTTTTATTTTGTCTCTGTTGAGTTTGAATTAGTGTGATTTACGATGAGTTAACAAGGCAATTAAGCTAGTACCAGTTCAGACTAAAAGAGAGAAACATGTACTGAGTATGTGTATTGTTGCCTTTCCCTGTTTAGTAAGGATAATAGGTGTAAGATATTACTTTGTGTTGACATCTCATGCACTGTGTAGACTGAAAATGGCAAGACAGCCTGCAGAATGCAGAAACTCGCCGGGCGTTAGCGCCACACACTGATAGCAATACTGTATTTGTTATGAAGTTATGAAAAATAAAGTCATAGAAAATAAAGTTATATAAAAAAAAAGTAATATTCATGCTTAGAAAAATGTACTGAAGTCCTCTGATTCTTCCTGATGATAACTGACCAGCTCACGGATACATTGCTTGTCTCATGTAAAATGACTCTTTTCTTGAACACACACGCATGCAGAAATGCCGCAAACATTTGTGTGACGGTAATGAGTGTGTTAAATTCCAGTGTAAGTAGTTGAAAGAAGAAACATTAGCGTAACATTCTTGAACATCTGGTCAAATCACCTCCCGAAACAGTGGTTACAGCTTCCTAGACCTTTACTAGCCCCCATTTCTGGTAGAAACTTTACACACAATAAAAACATACGAATAGGCACACGTACATCATGCACGCACGCACACACACAGGCGCATGCGCGCGCACACACACACACAGGGCAATCTCATAAATAACCGTTGACAGGCTGAGAGTTAAATTAAGGAAATAAAATGTGTCTCACTGGTAATGAAGAAGGCATGTTTCCCCTCAGGATAACAACTTCATCTAGACCCACACACACACACATACATGCACCTTCAGTGCTTACACACACTCAAGAGGTAACAGTATTCCTACTACAGGTCCATCCCATTGGTACGAACTGGTTCAGAGCAGTCAAGAACACTGTGCCATGATTTGAAATTTGACACAAAACGTATGTTTTCTAGAGTTCTGAAGAAAAAAATGTGGAGGTTGGATGTCATGCCAAACAATCATAGGAGAGGAAGGGCTGCTTTCAAACATTCCCCATGCATCAGGCTATTAAAATGACATTCGTTTGCAGGTTGCTGGCACTTGTCTCGGGGCATATTGCAAACACATGGAATTACATGTTATGTCCATCCATGATTTAAACAATCTAGGTATTCTTTCGATCAAGGAAAAACAGACAGTCGTGGATCTGTGCAGGCCATGTGGAAAGAGTGAAGAAAAAAAGCTGGCAGTATGGTAATCAAGAGCGCGTCCCGCTGAGCTTACATCACTGCTCATAACTGTAAATTGACAGGTATGACTGAAAAAAAATGGATGTCATAAATTCAGCCAAGCACACATAAGGTCATGTGATTCATTGTATCCACATTGACAGAGCTCCTTTGTCTGAAGATACTGCTTCTAGTGCTCTGTGCTGCGTTATAAAAAGACTCCATGTGTAAAACTGCAGGGAGTCCAAACTTTTTTTGCTGAGCACATGCACACAAGTAATCTAATCATGCAAGTTATTTCAAGAATGATTCTTATAAGAGATACATCTAAAGGCCAACTCTTTGCTAAACTTTGCTAAAAAGATGCACATGGTGGCCAAAAGGACAAAAGAATCTATCTTAACCCTTGAAAACCACAGATGTATGAAACCATCATTTTACTGTTTAGCTGCAAATAGTTTGAATTATAAAACAAAACAAATGAGTGTCTTGTTTAGCAGATAAAATACAATTGTAGTCAAATAAGAAGAAAATTTGCTCAACTGTGCAACTGACAAAGTTCTTTATGATTTTGTGAAGATTCTCACTGTTAAAGGAACATGGTGAAAGATTTCGGGAGATTTAGTGTCACCTTGCAAAGAGGATTGCAGATTGTGACCAACTGAAACTTCTCCCAGATAGAATTACATCAATGTTCATTGCTGAGGAGTTTTTTTTTAACTGGAGTAAAAACTAGGGCTCTACCCGACTGAGAACTACGGCAGTCAAATCAGATTTGGCCATTCAATACAAATATTCCACAGTTTGGGTTGTTTTCCTCATAAAGCTTTAAAGTTTGAATGGGTGTCAGCTGGATGTTGAATTTGACAGCGCCATTCAGGTAATAAACAAGCTAACAGCACAAGCGATGGACCAGCGACGTGCAACATGCTTTTGCCGACACTAGAGATTTAACAAAAGCCAGAGATTGTATTGTATTATATCACTATGGTGACCAACGTAAAAACTACTGTACTAGGCTACTGTAGAAACATAGCAGAGCAACATGGCATCCTTTATAGATGAGGACCCGCTCACTGTGTTGATTTAAATGATTAAATCAATCATGAAAGATGATTATACACTAAAGAAAACATACTTATTATATTCTATTTCTGCCTATATCCCCCTAAATCCACACTGAACCTTTAAGCGTTTTTTTCAGTACCTGAAAGGTGGGTTTGGCTCCAGCATCAGGCAGCTGTTCTCTTTGGTGTTCCGCCACCACATGCCAAGAATTCACTATGCTGTGTCTTATTCATGCCAGTACAAATCAGACACAGCGATTTCCACAGCACTCCTTGGTCTAATTTGAATAAATCTTCATCAATGTGTTGGCATCATTTTATCTATTGTCACAAATAATTTGCCATGAAACCCTAAAACCAAGCTGAGTAGAGTCCAAACCCAAATTGCAATAGGAAGCTGAGCTCTTTTAAAAGGCCATTTATATTTCAACTTGGTGTTTTTTTTTATAGATTCCTTTATAGGCTTGTCTTAGTTTTTGTTTAGTTTGCCATTTGGATCAGAAATCTTTTTATTTCTGACCACAGACCATTAGCATATCTCCTCCGTTTAAGCTTCCCTTCCCAATGGACAAAAAAATCCACTAACATCCAGTAACATGTGGCTTTTTGGGAAAGGTTACAATGCGCATTCACCCCCTTGGACAGATAACTCTATTGATCAGCTCCAGCTCCGATTGGCAGTGATGGAAATAGGACACCCCATTGGACGAGCTAATTTTAGCCCCTTTGCCGGGCGATGTAATAACATGCAGCCACAAAACACCATCTGCCTTAATATAACAAGCTCTCAAACATTGTTCAAAATTTAGTCCAAACCGAGTCTGAGAGAGAAACTAAATAAGTAAAAGATATTTTAAAAAAAGAAGTAACCACAACCACAATATTTTCACTGGCCTCCATACTGCTTTTTTTGCTGTTTAATATTTTTTACGGTGCATCTGTGACATTAAATGTGATACACAGGGGGAAAAAAACAAACACACAGAAAAGCACAATCATCTAATGCAGAGCCGTGTTCATGGGCTCTCTTCTACTGGCAATGGGAAAGCAGTCTATCGCCTGTTTTTAAGTGTTTTTCTCATGTTGAAAGAACTTGCATACATAACTTGCACTCCTCGTCTTCCCTGTTCCCTTTTTTCCCTTGTCAATTATTTTTTAAATTATTTTTATTAGATTTTTTCTACTGCATGTATATTTGTCATTTTTTATTAAAAAGTTGAAACAGAAAATGAGATCAAAACTCAAGAATTTACATGGATATTGTATCTCAAGCACAAAAAGCACTAACTTTCTGTGATTTAAAAAAATTAAAAACCACTGGTTTAATCAATACAAAATTTTTCATTTTAAATTCTTGTTAAATGTTAGAAGCAGATTATAGATTAAGCAGATAATGTAATTAGTGCCAAAATTTAAAAAATGAAGGACAAAATACTTAATTACTAATTATTAAGGTAAGAGATTAAACCTCTTTCTTCAAAACATTCATTAAAATATGGTAAACTTGCCTTCTAAATAGAGGAGGATATAAATCTTACATCTAACTGTGGACAGGTTAGAGACAGTTAAGTCTGTGTTGAATAAATCAGTTTGGAATCACTGTTTGATGATGTTCCAGGACTAAATGTATTTGTATAGAACCCGTGGGTGTTCTGCTCACAGCAGATTTATGTGTTTCAACTCCCCTCAGTTGCTGGCAGTAGAGCACAGCAGGTTTTCAGGTCCTTTTCTTTAAATAGCACAGTCAAGCAAACAGCCGGGCAATCCGAAATGTGTAAAAACATACACATAACCTTTAATGTTCTTTGTTTTACCACTTCACTTTCCAAGGTCCACAATGACTGCTCATATTCAATAATATCATTATGGATATCAAAAAATCAAAACAGATTAAATGCATTCTCTCACCGTCACGGCAACTGGCTGCACTGTGGTGTTACAGTGTAGAACTTGGCAGGAGAAGCTCTAATAAATCTGCATTCAGCAGCAGGCTGGAGATGGATTGGGTACTGAGACAGCTGTAACACCAAAAACTGAATCCATCACAATTCAAGCTTGTGTGCACGCATATTTACTGAGAGAATTTTAAACAAATGAGATAAGGCAGACGTTGGAGAAATAATTATACTCCTTCCTTACTGAAGAGGCTTGAACATGAGATTAAGGAAAGAATGGATAAAAAGTTGGGAGGGGTCGTGTAGCAGAACTAACAGGATAGATGGAGCACGTTTCCCACTGTTGCAAGAAAATATGTTTTGATTTTCAAATGAGTTAAAACAGAAAGTTATGGGCCTCTGACTAAAGACAGCTGTGCCAGTTTGTTTTGATGAAAACATTTTCAAGCGCTTCACAGATGCTTGGTAAAATCCATCTCTCTGCCTGCTGCTAATGTTTGCCTTCCCAGATTTTTAACCTTCTGCCATCTCTACGTCCTGTTTAGAGACTCATAATGGCTTTTGTCAGGACATGAATTCCCTTCAGTCTTCTCTCCATTATTCCATTACAGAAAGAGTTGAACTCATTGAAATTCTGATGAGCTAAAGCAAATGTAAAATACTGAAATGTGTGCTCTCATGTTACACCAGTTACATTCCAAATTTTACATAGTAAGATTTTTTAACATTTTTTTTTCGTGGGATTTTTTTCCTTCATTTATAAGACAACTGAAGTGAAACAGGGAAGGTGGGAGCAAGAGGGGGGAGTGAGACGCAGCAAAGGGCAATAGGCTGGACTCAAGCCCGGGCCGCTGCAGAAGCCTCAGGCATATGGGGCGCACACTCTACCTGGTGAGCTAGAGGTCGCCCCTTCATAGAAATACTTTTTGCTCTGTTCTTTTATGTCCTGGTAGGATCAGAGAAAAGATCAGATGTGTACAAAGACAACTTTTTCTCAGTTTTCCACTACACAGCTACTCAACAGTGACAATTCTGCCAACCTACAGTATGTTCAGTGATAATGTCCATCAGAACCTTTTTTTTTAAATTCTTGTTTGAGACAACATCTATATATGGCAACCAAGGTACTGATTGATTGGTTGATTGATTAATTGACTGAATTATTGGTATTTATTTCAAACGTGTAAAACAAACAAAACAAAAAAGATTTTAAAAAATCAAACAAATAACCATTGAAATGGATTATATACACAAACTCAATAAAAAGATTCTGATAAACAACAAAAATTTGATTTTTCATGTTTGAAAAGGAGTAGGAGTAAGTATAAACTATTGTTGTTATAATCAAGTAAGGGAAAGACTGTGTAATGTACATGGCAAATAAACTGTGTATATTAGTATAGTAATTTTCATGAAAATAACTTTCTATTATACTTGCTGAAAATGTCACTATTGTCTGAAAGAAGTATGTGAGACAGTTTGTGACAAAAAGAAAATATCCCTCTATTTCTCCATTCATAAAGCATTTGATCCAGGTTTCAAGGGGCTAACGGTAAATAAAAAGGTGAAAATTAATAGCAGGTCAAGTACAAACTCCAGCCTCCTGCATTAAGATCGCTCTTGCTGCACATTCATCCAACAGCGCCTGTCAGTGCCAAAATGTACAGCCTGGATTTGTGGAAAATCAGGACTGTGACAATCATTCTGCACTCTTAACAGCCACTATTGCAGTTAAAAATAAAAGGCCCCACTCTGTTTCACTTATGCGTTTGTTGTGAAAGCAGGGTCACATAAGTTTTGCTTCACACTTTTCTATTTTGTCATTCTTCTCATGTTTCCGTCCAGTGGAGCCCCGCAGATCTCAGCGAGAGGCTTCTGGCTGTGACTGCTGCACCTCTGTGACAGTTCAAAGAGAGGGGCTCAGGTATTAATGTCCGATGCACTTTTAGTGATGTTTACTTAAACCTAACAACTGATTAGACTCTGTAAACATTTGTGTCACTTGATACTACACAAGTGAGATCAGACTATGAAAGAGAGAAAGAGCAAGAGAGGAAAGTCTAAATCATGATGTCAGGCTGCATACCATCTGCCTGGTCACAACACCCAGTTTTTGGTTCATACAGAAATAATACAAAGCTCATTATGGCGATGCCCTTTACCAAAAGAATGTCAAAAAAAGTATAACGTCATGGATCATGTGTGGTGTCAAACAAGCTTCCTGTGCTTTGTTGACTTCATTTCAGTATCATCGCTAAAATTTATTGCAACACACAGCTACATTGGCTACACTGAGCTCTAGTTTCTGCACGGGAATCCAGTGATTTAAAAATCTGCTACATTAAATCTCAAAAGTATAATTCTCTTTTATTTTCTACCCATGAACCTGGCTCTGTCCAGTGCTAAAACTCCTGCTCATCTCCAATCTGGGTTACTGCTCTTCCAAAAGTGATGTCCTACTTAGCCCCTCCATCTCATCCAGATGGCTCCTCTTCCCAGTCTCCCTCTCCGCCACTGATTTCCAGTCGCTGCTTGTGTCCAAAAGACATAAAAATAACTGACCCAACTGCAACAGACCAAGTTTTGATTCAAACTCCTATTAAAAACTCCAAATAAATCCTTGAAACTAGAGCACACTTATCAGAAGAGCTGCGACTATTGGTGGATTAACTAATAAAAGAAAATTAATTGCCAACTATTTTGATAATCGATAAATCATATCAGTCTTTTTTCAACCAAAAATGTCAAAAATTTGCTGATTCCAGCTTTTTAAATGTCTGATTTTTCTGCTTTTCTATGTCATTCAGTAAATGTACAGTCTTTGGGTTCTGTATTGCTGGTTGGATGAAAGACGCAATCTGTAGAAGTCACTTTAGACTTTGGACTTTACATTTCATTGATTAATTGTGAAAACAATCAGCACATTAATCGATAATGAAAATAATTATTAGTAACAGCCCAACTTACTACTTTTAATCTAGAATTACTTATCTTTTGCATTGTAAAGAATAATTCTTTCTTTCTCACTGAACATCTGTCAATGCAAACCAAATGTTAGATATGATGTATTTTGGCTTTTATCTACCATAAAACAGCTTTTTCTGTTTGTGCAGTAAATGTGAGGCGAGTGTTTGTTCCAACTGATTAAATTATGTATCCTTTCCAGTTGTGCTCATTGTTTCCTCTCTCTTGAAAATCAAAGAAAGCATTTAAGGAGAAATCCTTGATACTTCCAAGAGAAGCAAAATAAGTTTCCTATTCACTGTCTCACCAGCAGCTGCAGAATTTATAACTGAAAACATCCTGTTTGACCCTTGCTTCTCCAATTTCTCTGTTTTGGGAGACTTTTCTTCTTGTCCGTGTTCTCAAATATTGATAATCCAGCCTTGGTCGACAAGAATAACACAGTATAGGAATTTCTAAATTGAGTTGTGTTTATCCTTTGAGCCTTAAACACACGGACGAGGCCTTAGAGGTCACAAGTTTAACGCACTGAGTGCCTCATTCTCTGAAGTGTCAAATAAACACAGGACTTTCACATGAAGTCACAATACACACAGCTACACTAACAGTAAACATGAGAGAGAGAAAATGAGGGAGAGGTGTCAGGATGTGTAGAAGAGGGGACTTATGAAGGGAGAAGAAGAGAGAATTGAAGAAGTGATGCCTGATGGAGGGATACACTCCTGCAGGGAGACATTCAATGACCCTAACCATGACCTTGTCTGGGCTTGGCCTATTTTCCCGACTTAGTTCTCCAGCTGAATGTGTGTGTGCAGGTGTGTGTGTGTTAGCTCAGAGTGGCCCCATTATTGATAGCTCTAACAAGCCTGGGTCAAAGGTCAGACAGTGGTGAGTGGAAAAGGATGGAGTGAGACTGTTAAAGGTCCTTTAAACACCTACTGCCTCCCCACACACACTCACTCACACACACACACACACACACACACACACACACACATGTACGATGAATCCTGGCTGATTGTTACCAGACCTTATTTAAACACATCCCAAGTGCCTTTCTACCAATGTTTCTCTCCACCACAGATTCTAGTTACACAACAACTGTGTGTAATAATAAACCATAAGCAAAAATGTTACGTTTTTCAGTGTCATCGTTGCTCATTCTGGTGACATATTTTGTCACTAAAACACTTAATGTATGTTAGATTCCACTAGAGACCGTGTCTTGTACCAGAAAATAGCTGTTCAACCTTCATCTTTGAAAAATACCCATCAGACTTTGAACAACATTACCCAGGGGTCAATCCTGCAGCTAGTGTCTGTGCTTGAAGGAATGAGCGGGAACACTTCACAGTAAATCAGCTTTATGTAAATAAAGTCCTCTCCCAGCCAACCAATCTGATAACAACTACAGCACCTGCTCAAAAACAGCACAGCACCACTCTCTCTCTCAGCTTCACTTCTACCCCTTAATAGGACAGGAGTTCACATTAGGAAGACAAAAACCCCCATAGGGCCCTAATCAGTCAGTAAAATGATGCAAAAATGTCTAGTGACTGGGAGAAAAACATTCAGTGGTGATTCACGATTATCATAAGTTTTATTCCATCAAGGTGTCGAATATATTTCATTATACTCCCACCTGTAAAAGCAGTTTAAATATTTACATTCAAATGTGAGAAAATTAAATTTGAGTCTCCCCACAGTAGAATAAGTAAAAAGAGCTATTCATATTTTTATTATCCGTAAATCATTTCTGGGTTTATTTTTACTCGTCCATCACTGAGAACACTCTGTAGGCCTCCACTGCAGCTGGGCAGACTGAGCAAGTGGTAACATCCTCTTTGTGACAGGAAGCACCAGGGTTTATGGGAAATGTGGTCTTAATTTTGTCACTTTACCACATGTTTGAGTAAGAGGCTAGTTGTCCCAGCCATGGTTTTATTAGATTAGAGTTATTTTTACTGAATTACAACAGTTCAAATGATGATGGTAATTTGTTAAGACTAGATTCTGTCTGGGACTTCTGATGGCTTTTGCCAATGTCATAGTAATGGGCTGGGTAATACGGGGAAAAAAATATCACAATATTTTCCACCAAATACCACAATAACAATATCTTGATAATATAGCAGGGCTGACTATTAGTGCTTTCACAAAATATTTACACAATGAGATTTTTGATAAATGTGAAAACAATAACTAAGTGGGTAAAATAAAATTATCAAACAGCTAAAACAGTCCACTAAGTTCAGAAAATGGCATCACTTTACTGAGATGCAGCCTTTGAAACCAGGAAAATACAAGACTTAGGATATTATGATATCCACAGTCTGAGACGATATTTCGTCTCATACCAAGACATTGATATGATACTGATATGCTGCACAGCAGTATAGTCATGTAATATTATTTTCTGTATTTACAAGACACCTTCTACTCAATGAAATATACAACACATGCTTCTACGCATCCTATGCTTTTACCTGTGCTGTTTCTCAACAACCTGAAAACAAACTAAAAATATCATCACATAATCACCATCAGCATGCCTGATCAAAAATATGTTTGATTAATGAAAACTGCAAAGTCAAATGTAAACATCTGAGAGTGCTAGGCCTACATGTGTGTGGATAAAAATAAAGATCGCAAGGGCCATAGTGCCTTTCAGCACAGCTGCAACACTACAAAATTAATAATAGGTTCCTACTCTATGTGACTCCTGAACTGAACCTCCCATCACACAAGTGGGTCCTAATTCTTCTTCTGCGTATTTGCCTACTTTGATAAATGCAACAGGACCATGTTTTGACTGTTGCGCACGAGAGCCTCTGCAAATACGCAGCTGATAAATGTTGTCCCACATCTATCACGCACTCGGCAACACTGGGGAACGAGACCCTCTGAATACATGGAAAACACACTGCAAACTGTGTGTAACACCAGACATAACAGCGATACATCGAACTGGATTCTACTGAGGTATACTTTGATTTTTTGTTTTACATAAATTTAACAATGTTTTTCTCAAAACGCATGGCCCCATATTTCATATTATCTGGATCTGCAATGAACCTGGGCTTAACTTTAACGGGCTCTCTAAGTCTGACTTTTACTTCCTCATAACACATAAATAATGTATTGTCTTTAATTGGATTGCTGGGTCAACTCCCAAGTCCCCAATTATTTTTGCAGGTGCTCTTTGGCTTTCAAAACTCACTTTCTGGGTGGTTCTGTTATGGAATAAAACCCTTCCCACGCAAAAGACAATCCCCACCGGCTGTCTTTTCAAGATGCTAAAGAGGATACGAAGCATGTATGTTTCTGTATAAAGACTAGGATTAGCATTAGGTATATTGTTTCGATGATATCAATACATTTTGTATTGCTCAGTGGTTAAATATTTGGTGCTTTTCTATTAATTCCTTTATTTTCTTATGTCTGTATATTAATCTTCTTGTTACAAAGTTTTTTTCCTATTATCATATTCTACCAACTTTTACTTTTTGGTTCTTTAAAACCACACACGGAGTGTTAACTGATCGTTTCTGACACTAATTCTGCCTGTTTATGCACTCACTCACTAACTTGATCCCCAAAACTGCTGTAATTTTAACAGACGATTCCCTCATTGACTCTCCTCTGCTGTAGCTCCTCATTTCCATCCAAGTCAATCACAGTAACAGATAAGAAAGGCAGCCCACCCAAAATCAGGACTCCAGAGTTCTTTCTGCGGTCAGGCTGAGTTAACTGTAACCAGCAAAAATGTCAGTACTCTGTTTACTAGCGTCTCCTGCTGCTCTCCTCCATCCATCCCTGCTTTCCTCTTTTACAAATTACATTTGTCATTCTGAAAGCTGAGGGTTTACATTGGCATGCTTTGAACCGTGTGTGTTCACATATGTATGATCGTGCACGACCAGAATCCAGACTACGCTATTTGAGCATGGATAACTTGCTCCTGAGAATATGAGCAAATGCTCAAGAAAGACCTATTTTGTGTGTGTGTGATCTCCTACCTGTTATTGTAATGTTGCTGTAGATGTTGGACAGTTGCTCTTTCAGCAGAACAAGCTGTGTGGTGGCAGCCTTCTCCCTCTGCAGCTCCAGCATTATGTCAGGGTGGTTGGCCACTTTGCAGCCCTTCTGTTTGTCCAATGCAATGTCACTGCGCACTATATCTGCAAGCCAACACAGATGGAAGAAGTGAACGCCATTTTAATATTGTTTTTGTCATAGATTTGAACTAGAATATACCAGATATACTGGTTTCATGGTATACCGTGGTATGAAAGTTAATGGTTATCATGCAGCATCAAGTTTCTTATATACAGTATTGAAAAAAATGCAATCAGAGAATCTCTCTTGGCACTTACATCTCCTTTGCCTGCATTTTTACATATACTTCCAGTAAAATGGTATCAAGTTTCAATTATACTGAAGTTATTGTTTAACCAAAAAAAAACTTTAATTTATTTTTGAAATGTATAGGAGGGACAGTCCTTTGAGATGTAGCATCTCATTTTCAAGGGGGTCCTCAAGACACAAATGCAAAACAAAGACATACAGACAAATCTGCATTATCATTACATCATCTCCCTCACCATTTCCCACCCGCACCCCTTACCTCCAGCTGTTGTACCGGAAAAATTGGAACTGGATGCCATGATCTTAGATACTTTCATAACAGAAAACTTCTGTTTTCATTCCTTTAAGGCTTATTGTAACTGATAATAATATTTTTTTTAATTTTGCGAGATAGTTATTGTAATGTAAATATCTCACACCGTTGCAACCCTAAAAATATATATGTACTGATATTTTTTAGCAAAAGGTAATATGTGTCAGAAGTTAAAAAACACATTTATTACTTTCCCAAAACAGAATATGTTAGTGGTAATTGTAACATATTTTTTTCTGAAAATATACAGTTGAAAATTAACACAAATGTGTTATACAAATACCATTTTATTTTAAAGTTTTGTTGACAACGTTTTAAAGAGGTGTTTATTCAACTTTATGATCATTTTGGAGGCTGTATTTTTGGGGTACAGTAATTTAGCCAATTGTGTTAGAATCAGAAGTCTTTTGAATATTTTGTTCACTCTGTTTAAACAGGGAAAGCTAAAATGTGTTGAAATATCAGAGGCATCTCCCTAAAAAATGTTTTTTAAGAAACTTGAACATAACCCTAGTGAGAGAAGCTCTACTCGTTGTAGTCGGTCGGTGTTAGTTTAAACACGGTGCCCCTAAAAAACTGGCAACGTGCTGTATTTTACCACAAATAGACGCTGTGGAGAACAAACAAACAACTGCTGGAGGAAATAATAATTCTGCATTAAATGTGCTCGGTGCGTCTGACTGTTCATCCAGAGAGGAAAAACACAGACAGACGAGGAACAAACACCATCGTATCCTGTAAAAAGTCACAAATACACATTGAGAACAGCAGACGAAGAGAAATGTCGTGTCTAATCACCATCTTCGTAGTTCTTCAGGTAGTAGTCTGGCCCCGGCCCTCTGAACTTGGCGAGGTTCTTCTGGTTGTTGAACTGCAGGAAGTCGGTCCGCTTTCCGCCAAAACGCAGAAAGGCAGGCGACAGGCCGCGCGCCAAGGTTACGAGCCGCTTGGAGCTGCGCACAAACACAAACACAAACACACACACACACACACACACACACACACACACACACACACACACACACACAGACAGACAGAATGATACTCACTTGAGAAATATTACCTTCAGTGTCACAACTGTACGTTATTAAACTGTTATCTATATTTGTGGATTCTATTTATAATCACGGACATGTTTAGGAAGAGCAGAAAAGCGATAAAGTGGATAATTTAAATCAGTTTACTTTATCTCAGATTGTTTATGGGCCAATTTCCATACAATTTCTTTTTAAAAAAGAGACAGATGGGCTCGGTGTAAGTTATTTAACTTATCTGTGAATGTTAAAGCACCCCAGGCCCATCCCAAAACTTCTACCCTGTTTTTCCCTTTGACAGCAGCGAGCCCAAGAAAGAGACTTCAACACCATCTGTCATCCTGACTGAGGGAAAATATTAGGAAGTAGCAACAGCAGGGAGCCACGGTGTAACCTGAAGGACCATGGAACTGAAACAACACGCGTATGTAATATTTGGGGAGTGTTATGGTTTTATTCGAAGCTTTTTGTGAAGACAGACAGAAACAATAATCTGCAGCTGCTGACAGCGTGTCATTTGTTTTTTTGGTGTGTTTTCTTCAAGCGAAACGTTTAATGTATTTCCACTGAAATCTGAAAACGTGAAAAAGTGAGCTCACGGTACACAAGGATTTTTATTTTGTTAGAAGTCCCTGGATTTTTTATTACAGCCTACGTGTCACACTGTTTAAGCTCCAAACAATAAAATTACGGACGATTCATAAAGTGACGCCCGACAGGCGCACATACTGCAGGACAGACACGTTGATATATCAGCCTGATCAACCAATGTTGAAATTGTAGTTGATAAAGGAACATTTTTTATATTATTATAAAACGATATGTAAATAAACAAATAACTCACAATAAAGTTGTAAAGGAGGTTATGCGAAAGAAAGAAATTGTGAATAGGAATGGCATGTCATGTTGGGAAATTGGAAATAAAAATTGTTTTTATTGATCTATTGTAATTATAGAGGAAAAATTACGCACACAGAATAAGACATCATGTCCTCAGTTTTGTCCGTATATGTTTCATAGTTTGTTAAAAGCACTGTACAACAATATGTAATGTGTTTCCCTGATAACCATGAAACGTGATTTAGAAGCTGAACAAAAAATGTGACAAAGTAACATTTTCTAATACAATTAAATCTGCCTCCCGGCCTACAACATCTACTCACGAAAACTATAAACCGTCAAATTATCCAAGGTGTTAAGGTTTCGTGTTTTACGCACGAAAGTTCCCATTAAACGCATTACAAGAATCCAGCAGTATGTGTTTTGCATTTCTGTTAATTATTTACATATCGTTACCAAGCTAATGTGCAGTTTAGGGTCACTCATTGATGCCAGATACACGTCAAAAATACAGCTGTAACACAAAGATGATTCTGTAAAGAGCAATATGTAAGACTCATGTAATCCAGCATCATCTTTTCTTCCTCACGTCTCTTATTATACGTTAATATCTATCAAGCAGATGAGCAGAAAACCAAGTCTGTTCCCTGATGTTTTTATTTTGGCTCAGCTTCGTTATCTAGGTAACAGGTGGTTTCAATAAAACGCAAGTTTTAATTGCAATAAAAAATTTTCAACAGTTTTTGAATGATATATAACAGGCTCTTGAATTATAGTTCTAAAATATGTGCGATGACACATCCGGGGTGCCACAGTTTTTTGGATGTTTTTTTTTCTCCTAAGAAAAGTAACAAGAAACTCTACCCTTACGAAAGATTAATATAATACTGCAACACTTGAAATGAAAATCATGTGTGTCTGAGCGACTATGGTGTCTTAGTGTTTAGGGTATTTCTATCGACTTTTGCAGCTATTTATATTGTTTTATTGTTTATGCTGCATCAGCTTATTAGGAATGAACATTTTTAGTGATCAAGAGTTGGAGTAACTGTTGAATTGACTGTTGAAGGCATCTGCTGTTGGACGTATCTGAGTCTCAGATAAAACGTATTAACCATTACTCGACTTGCTGATGAAGGTACATGTTAATATTAATTTTAAAAGGACAGAAATAAACGTTGTAACGGGTGTGAAAGAGAGAAATTGTGAATATATGGCATGTGATGTTGAAGATGAACAGTGTTTTTACTCACATATTGTAAAATAATCTAATTGAGTGGTTTGTTTTATCTTAGAGGAAAAATGACTCACAGAGTAAAACATGATCTCCTCAGTTTTTGTCAGTTAATGGTTTCCAGTTTATTAAACGCACTGTCCAAATTGGTTTAATGTTTGCCTTATAAATCTCTGACAATCATGCAATGTGGTTTACAAGCTGAACTAAATAATGTGACGCATTTTCCGATACTATTAAATCATAGATTGTATTAAGTATTAAATTCAATCCATCGTACGATGAATCTTGATATTTCCATATTTTGACTTTTAAATGGTCATAATTCATAATCATGGGCAAACCATGTACTAGTGGTGCAGGTTATTTGCGTCTATTAAAATTTGGACGGTTCTGGGAAATGCAGGTGAAAAGTCATACAACTGCAGGACAACCAGTCAAAAAAATCACCATGCATTCTTAAAGCATCCTGGCACTAGACCCCATAAGTAATAATATAATTTAGTTGTTTTAAGAGAAATCAATAACAACTAAATGTCTTCTGCAATTGGCATTTTGCATTGTAGACAAGACGGCTTAAGATGGACACAATTTTGCCTAATGTTTATTGGCACGCGGTAAGGTATCAGTGTGCACTGTTTACTGTGCACTAGCAGCAATAATCCCAAAATGTTAAGACTCTGAACCGGTCGTTCACCCTCAACATCGTCTTATTAAATTATCTGACAGGTTTGCGTTTTGCCAGTCGATGACAATCATTCAGTAATGAGGAGCATTGGACCACTCAGTGCCCTGAGCAAGAGGGAAACGTGCTGGTTCTCTCCATGACAATTCAGACAACGTGGCTGCGTGCGTAATGAATAAAGAACCAACAAACATTTTGGAGGTAGACACCGATAGGCTTTCATATCAATGTTGTTGGCGAGAAGAAAAGCTGTTTGGTACCTCAGAAAGTCCAGCCAGCCGTCTTTGATAATCGAGGGGTCCAGCTGAAGAGAGAGGAAGTTGTCGTTGAGGACTCTGATCGGACTGCGTGTGTTGACATCCAGGAGAACCAGCGTCCTCTCCATGAAGCCCGGCCGCTTCCCACCGGCTGTAGATCTCTGATATGTGGAGGAAGAGGAAGAAGAGTAGGAGGAAGAGAGCACCGACTGCACCACCAAAGTAGCCAAAGATGCCAGCCATAGGGAGGAACATGGGAATACGCAACGGGAGGATTTGGGCATCTTCATGGACAGCAAGAGGATCAGTGCGCGCGCAATGAGGCTTAAAGGTGAGAAGAAGAGGGGAGGAAAAACAACTAAACAAACTTTGCTGCCGCCAAGTTAGGTGGTGGATTTTCACCTCGGTCTCATCGATCTGGAGCTGTCTTCCTGTCTGGTTGTCTCACCCCCTCTTCCCCCCGCCCCTCTCAGTATTTTTGGGAGCTGCTCACAAGTGCGCACGCCCCGATCCAGCCATCCCTGTTGCGACAGCCAGAAGCTGGGGGGAGGAGAGGAGGCAGCACCGCCCCTCTTAGGTTCTCTGTGGTACATGATAACAAACTGTTCAATTTCTCTAGTCAGGACGCATCGTCTTATTAATGTTGATGATATAGGGATTGTTTTCCGATTAAATGAACACTTTTTTTTAATCATGCGAAATAGTGCAAAAATCGAAATATTATTTTGAAGAAAGTTGAGTCGAGCACTAAAATGAAAAACAAGGATTACTCAGTGTCAACAAGTAGCTGCGCATTTGTGCCATTTGGTCAATAAGATGATGATGATAAAAATGTTTTCTATGGTTTGAAAAATGAGTAAGCTACTTTGGCTTACGCACCATCCATTGCTTTTGTGAGGGTAATTATCTATAATTCATATTGTTCAGTGATTGAGGACAATCATGGTTGAGAGTAAAATCTATGCAATAGAAATCTGAAAAAAATAACTGCAACACGTTAATGCTGCGCGCAAAGCATCCAGGGATGAAGCTGAGGTCAAACTCACCTAAACTCAGATTTACCCTCCATATATTCATTTCTATGACATAAACTCTGATGCAGCTCATACTTAGAAATGATGACTAAAGGTCACTTGGCCCATTCTCACAACTACATCCCTCCAAATGTACAATGTGCAGAAGCACTGCAAATCCAGATTTCCAACGGAAAACAAACGCTGTTGCGCCCACAAGACTCTCACAGAGAACAAAGAAGACATACTTCAAAAAGAGAAGAGATACAATCTTGTCAACGGGATATCTGTTTTGTCAAAACGTCTGATTGACCGCACATTGTTTAAAAGACTGGCATTTGGCAACATGGACAGTTTGGCCCATTTTCAAATACATTCAAAACCAATTTGGGATTGCAATTTCGACATATGGAGCTCACCTATAAACTACTTTTTTATGACTGGTCCAGATGTTTTGGTGCGCTGGAGAACAAGAAACAAACCGAAAAAGTGCACTCTATTGTGATTTCTCCAGCGACAAAGTCTCCTCCGGCGGTCAGTGTAGCGAAACGTGGTTGTCTAAGGTCACTGCTGTCTAACAGATGAGCCCCAAACATGAGAAGAAAATGTTCCTTGTGAAGTCGGATTAATCCTTTCATCCCGGTCTACAACACCTACTCACGAACACTATAAATCGCAAAATTAGGTGTTAACGTTTTGTGTTTTACGCACGAACGCTCCCATTAAACACATTTAAAGAATCCAGCAGGATGTGTTTTGCTCTTCTGTTAATTCTTCAACTAAAAGTGAAAAAAAACAACTGTGCAGTTAATGGTCACTCCTGAGTGCCAGATACACCTCAGAAATACAGTTGTGACACAAACATGAATCCGGCATGAACATCCGAGGCTCATATAATCCAGTATGATCTTTCCTTCTTTATTTGTTATATGGCTACAAAAGATTCATTTAGCAGATGAACAAATAACCAACTCCCTTGCCTCATGCTGTCATTTTGGCTCAGCTTGACGTCGCGTGGTTTCAATAAAACCAAAGTTTTGTTTTCAATAGAAAGGTTTCTGTTGTTTCTAACTAAAATATATTTAAACTGGCTCTTCTATTAGCTCTAAAATTTGAAACTGTGCTGTGACACATCTGGCGGGACACTTAAAGTTTGGGAAATATATATTTTTTAACAAGAAACTTTAACGAAACATCAGTATATTTCCACAAAACTTAAAAAGAGAAATCGCGTGTTTGCGCAGTTACAGTGTGTTTAGGGCATTTCTATTGACTATTGCAGCTACTCTTTATATTATTTTTGCGGTGAATGTTGTATCCGCTGAAGAATGAACACATTTAGTGATGAAGAGATGGAGCAGCTGTTAAAATGACAGTTTTTGATTGTTTTGGACAAAACTGATTCTCAGATTAAACTAGAAAGCCGAATATATTATTAAAATAGATATCTTTTAACACACCTATTGCACAAGGTAATAACTGACCTTCCACCCACTGAATATCTGACAGCATTCCTTGATTTTGTGGGACTTAAAATATCAAATATTTTCTGGGAGGCATGGTGATAGTTAGCTACAGGGAGGATTTGTTGTAGGTAAAATTATTTAAATAATTTACCATAAAAAAAAAAAAAAAAAAAAAAAAAAAAAAAAAAAAATTATTATTACTCTCTTTTATTTCTTTCATGTTATCCGCTGTGCTGTGTTACGTGTACTATTTTGAAGGTGTTAGGGGAGAGCAGAGTTCAGAGGGATTTGTTTTTCTGGAGGGGAGTTGATAAATGTAAATTATTTGTATATATGAAAAATGAATAGAGTGGATGTATAATTAATAATAAAGGTTAAAATTCAAATCGGATAAGCATTATGACTCTGCACACCGTTACCATAATGTTTTAACGTATTATGCAAAAGAAAGAGAAAAAAATCTATTGACAAAACTTAAACGCATAACTTCAGATAAGGGCAGTAATATATGTCAACAGCCTGTTCTAAATAAAAGTCTTTGAACGAAAATCTTCTCATTCATGTGAAACATGTTCTCTGAAGAAACATACACAGTTATGGTACCTTGACAAACATTTAAACTCTCTGACACACCTTTTTCTGTAGATTATAAATATTGATCAACTGGCAGTAAGATAAAATATAAGTTCTAATACGTTTATCATGCGATTATAATCAGTTTAGTCAAACACACAGACATGTTATGTGAAAAATTAAGAGTGATTTTCGTTTAGAAATTATCTTTTCTTTAAGTTTCATTTTACGCGTGTTTCTGTTACCACCATCGACATATAATATGTAATCGACAAAAGTTTATGAATCGCCAGAAACAATACTAAATACGAGGGGAAAGTTCAGCTTTTATTTTTTTTTATTTATTGATAACTTTTTTCTCGACATTTTTTTAAAGATAGATTTTCAAAATTTTTGAACTGGCAAACAAATTCCCTAAAATATACTGTAGGCCGATAGGATATGTCCAAAGATAACTTATCTGATTAGATGTGTTTTTATCCTTTTTTGCGTTCTGATGAAACGTACAATCAAGATAGTTTTGTTCTTAGGTGGAAATATTGTAAATATTATGGAGGACGCGTGACTGATGGAGAGCAGAGGTAGCGTGTCAGTGTTTGAGACCTGGCAGGACTCTGTTGTCACCTGCAGTATACGAAGTCGAAAATCCGACAGGCCGAGATCATCGAACTGAATCAAGGCTGCAAGAGCAGCCGATCAATGTGCCGCAAACGACCTCATAATGATATTTTACTGAATCTTAATTCATATTTTATCTTTTTAATATTATCATTTATTCTTCATCTTTAGTGGTCGTATATGGTCTTTATGTAATAATGTAGCCAATCCCATGGGATATAAAAGTTTTATCTGATCGCCAATTTTCAAGGTGCAGGATCAAGATGTATTCAGCTAAAACGTGTTGAGAGATTATTACAATTATTCTATTTGTAAAAGGATGCGAAATCTGAAAACAAAACTGTTTTTATATGACAAATAAATAAATCCACACAGATTAGTCTGTCCTGCGTATTAAGTCTGAAGTCTATTATGATCCATGTAGTTTTCAGACCGTGCTGCACTGAAACAGATGATAATACTGCCATCTAGTGGAGACTCTTGAAACCAGGAGAGCGTTTCAGCTATGTAATATTTGCGACTTCCAAACTAATTTTGCCCCACACATTAACAATTTAAAACCTGGGTTGATATCAGTTTTCTTGTGCTGGATTTATACGACTTTCACAAGTATTACATTTTTCTTTTCATTTTTTATGTCCTTGGGGCTATAACCACAAGAATACATGTTATTTTATTTTTATACCCCATACTTTTTTGAAAGATAGGCCTCCACCAAATGGTTGAACTGACCGTTCATGGCAATGGTAGAACAAAAAGAAAAAAACAAAATTACAAATCATTTACTGTTAAAAGCTAATAAGAAATATGTTAGTATATCAACATATATCAATTTGTGACCATGGAAGTGGTAGTATTACCAGCACTAATATTATTTCCATGCATATGTACAATTACAGGACTTTGAAAATGTCTCAGAAATGGTGAAAAAATTATACTGATATACTTTTATTCACCAAATATATAATGGAAAAATCAAAGATATGATATTAACAGCAGTGAATATTCATCCCTTTTTATTTCATAAAAATGTTAAAAAAAAAAAAAAAAAAAAAAGACAGCGAAATCTAGGGGATTTTTTTTAGAATAACATACCTCAACCAAGTGGTAGAGATGGCACAATAAGGTTGAGCTGAATTCAACGCATTTTTAATCAAGATACAGTGACTCAAATGTGCTCTACCAAACAGTTGAGCTGGCAGTTAAAATGTTAAAGCACATTAAAAGGTGCTTTGTGTGTGTGTGTGTGTGTGTGTGTGTGTGTGTGTGTGTGTGTGTGTGTGTGTGTGTGTGTTTTCGGAACGGTTCAGTTTTACTTTGATAGGCCTATGTGTGGAACATCTCTAATATTTCGCCTATTCAATGGTTTCTGTAACTGCAGGTGTTGTTAATCGTTCAGAGTTGGGCATTTCCTTCCTTCTATTTTTAGAAAGTGGCAGAAAGCAAATAAGACAGGCCCACGTCACGGTTTGTCATGTATATTTAAGGACTCTAGTGCCCCCCTCCTCTCTCTCTCTCTGTAACGTACCCATCCTCTTCTTCATGGATATGGCCACCCAGATGCTCCATCCAGCCCATCCGCAGACCACGTGACCCATCCCTCCTATGTCCTTCATTAGTTCATTCAGCATGATGGCTACGGATGCTGCGGATGCTCTCTGCTGCATCCTGCATCCGCGCCGGCTCTCTCTCCTCTTTCTCACCGTCACTCTCTCCTCTCTGCCGGCCCCGACAGCAGCGCTGCTCGGCGTCCGGCCGGAAGACACCCAGAGCGGAGAGCTGTCCGTGCAGGATGGGATACTGAGAGCTTTCGAGGGGACCCGCTTCATGCTGAGGGTTTACTACTCCGCATCTCCAGCTACGGAGCAGCATACCAACAGCCTGAACATCAGCGGCAGACCTGACGCCGCCCCGTGGATCGCGTTTATAGAGGAACCAGGTGGGGATGGCGAGGACACAGAGAGGCGGCTCAAATCCGAGGGGAACCCGTGCCAAGAGGAGAATGCCCGGAGCTCTGACATCGAGCTGCTGGGCTCTTTCAGATCCACCTCAAGTCACAACTCAGTTTTGGTGGAGCTGCTCGCTAAAGACCTGCGCAGAGGCGAGGTGATCAAATACTACTCCATGTGCGCGTTTGATGGAGTCAAATGGGAGCATTTCAGCACCAAAGACTTCTGGTTGGCGGTGGTGGAGAGACCCCCAGAGGCAGATGTTTGGCTCCAGGCGGGAGTCTCGGTGCTCTTATTGGGGTTGTCTGCGCTCTGCAGCGGTCTGAACATCAGCATGCTGGCTCTGGACCCCGTGGAGCTGCGGGTGCTGCAAAACAGCGGCACAGAGAAGGAGCAGAAATACGCACGGAAAATAGAGTCAGTGCGTAAACATGGAAACTACATCCTTTGCACGGTAGTGCTGGGCAACGTGCTCACAAACACATGCTTTGTAGTGTGGATGTGCCAGATTTTAGGAATGACTGCTCTCTCAACCGCCTCGTGCACTTTTGGGATATTCTTCATAGGCGAGATTTTACCTCACTCTTTAGCGTCCAGACATAACCTCGCCATCGCCTCCAAGACCCTCTGCGCCACCCGCCTACTGATGCTGGTGTTTTTCCCCATCGCCTACCCAGTCTCCAAGATTCTGGACATCATGCTGCACCAAGAGATCAGCAACTTCTACACCAGGGAGAAGTTGGTGGCCATGCTGCGCGTCACAGATCCGTACCACGACCTGGTCAAAGAAGAGCTCAATATCATTCAGGGAGCCCTGGAGCTGAGGACCAAGACCGTGGAGGACGTGCTGACCCCGCTATCAGACTGCTACATGCTGTCCTCGGACGCCGTGCTGGATTTCTGCACCATGTCGGACGTGATGCAGAGCGGTTTCACCCGCATCCCGGTCTACGAGAACGACAGATCCAACATCGTGGACATCCTGTTTGTCAAAGACTTGGCCTTCGTGGATCCTGACGATTGCACTCCCCTGAAAACAATTACTCAATTTTACAAGCATCCCATGCACTGCGTGTTCAATGACACCAAGCTGGATGTGATGCTGGAGGAATTCAAGAGAGGTAACTCCACTTTAAATCATGCCAGTTTTCATGAGGAGCTCTGCAGGAGGGAGGTGTGTCCTTTGTTTTTACATGTCCAGAACTTATGAGAAAGTTTAGTGTAGGAGGCGCCATGTGTATGCTTTGGAGTGTCTCAAGGCTAAACCTCCTGCTACCTTGGAGTTAAATGACGTTTCAAGTGACTGCAATTCTTAAAAACGTTTTCTGTGCAAAATTCAATGTATACATCAGCCCATTGGCTCACAGTGGGCCAGACAGTAAAGCCCTTTGATGCCCAGAGCATTGAGAGCCATATGTGCAATCTGATAGAGTGTTGCACAGTGAGTCTGGCTCAGGAGGCTACAAAGGAGCAGAGTGGGGTTATCTTCAGAATTTTTGTAGTTAAAGTGATTTTCCCATGACAGCACCCCTGTGAACTTGATCTGCCCCCACCAACCCTGCCCCCACCCCCCCTTTTTTATTATGCCATATGTATCAGATATCAGATACACTTTAATGTGATGTCAAAAAGGAATTTAGCACGAGTGGAGGCATTTACCCTCACTGGAATGGCAGCAGAGCTAGTAAATAGCATCCCATATCTCTGATTCACACAGCTCTTGTCTGATAAGCATCTTTGCTGATAAGTGCATTCACAGCATTACAGCATCTCATACACAGCATTCGTGCACTGCTGAGCAAAAGTGTGTTGCCTCTCCCCTGGGACTCACTTCAGTCTCGATGATAACATTGAATATGATTCTGAATGGATGCCCTGCAGGAGACAGCTTGAACTGCTCTGCTGAGGGTGTCGCAAGTTAAAATAGAGACAAATGAGACGCCACTGGAGTGGCTGTTATGTAAGGATGTCATTGACATTGGCTTATGTTGAGGGGGGATTAAGATGTGAATCAGTTTCATTGACAAAGAGAGCTCAATAGAAGTTGGTCGGAGAAAGTGAAAGGGAATAGACACTGTGGTAAATTCGCTTGACACTTCCAAGTCAAGAGGTGTACAGCTTTATATGGTTATGATGGATAGCTTTCGAGTGACACATATGATCCACGGGCCCCTGTCTGACCCTGTGTGTGTCCATATAATGTGTTATTTATAGATAGGTTGAGGGGAAAAGTTGAAATCAGGCTTCACCTTTAGGTTGTGTGTGCAGCTAATTGCCAGCCTGCAGTGACTTTGAAGCTCATTTTACTCTGTAGGTCGTCACCATCCAAACCTGCAGAGCAGCCATAAAAAATTCAGCTCCGACCTTTCCCCTCACCCTCTCACCTCCTTCCTTCTTTGCTCTAATGGATTAAAGACTCCTGCTGTTCAGGAAGCCTAGCTGGGAGCGTTAGTGGGGGACGTTTCACTGAGAAGGGTGATGGGCTGGGGTGAGGTCTATGTGAGAGGAGATGACGAAAATGTCAGCAGTAATCAAAGAAATGTAAGGCAGGACTACAATACTGTGCAGCAGAGTATTTGCAGTTATGCCCTTTAATTTTTGCATGGTTGCTTCTAAGGCATGAAATTTTTATGAGCGACACAAAATCTACTCTAAATTTGGAAATGTATTGTGAAGAGATATTCAATCAGTTATGGGGGAAGTATAATTTTCTTAAGTAAAAGTAGCAACACCAGCCTATGAAAACACTCCACTACAAATAAAATACTGCATTTAAAAATTTAAAAGTATGATTAATAAATGTACTTAAAGGTCCAGTGGGTTTACTTTAGGAGCCTCTACTGGCAGAAATTATATATATTTTCAATTTTTAATCACCTGGAAATAAAATCACTGCATTTTTGTTACCTTAGAATGAGCTGTTAACATCTACCTACAGAGGGGGTCGCAATATGATTTTATTTTGCATGTCATGCAGCCCTGTGCCCAATTTCACAGTTAAAATAAATTGCTATGCACAGGGTTTTTTATTTACTATTTTTCAACATTTAATATACATAAGTTGCCAGAGTGCATAAAAAATCATCAAAATGAAGCTCATTTACCAAAAAACTGCCAGAAGAGGATTCTCCAGACCTCTTAACAGGGGTCCAGGCTAAGCCCCGAATGTCCTCAAATCCTAGAAACACACCTGCCTTCATGTGAAACTGGCCTCCAGCCTACTAATTTTGTAAAAGTAGCCCCTGGGCTAAGTGAGTTGAGTATCTCTGCACTAGACCCTAAAGGGTAGTGTCTGAGTAAATGCATTTTGTGCATCACTGCATACAAATCTACAAAATAAATCATTTCTAGGCACCAAACAGTAAACAAAATAAATCTGAACCTTTTAGATAACAGCCAACAAATCATAGAAGGCAGCCAATATCGTTTTTATAAGCTGAGTGTGTTTTTGTGTGTGCATGTGTGTAAAGAGTGAAGACAAAAATAGCCGCAGAAATATAAACAATGCATTATTTTTGTATTGTATGGCTGCAATCTCTGCAGAAAAGACAAATAAAAATATATACACAATGCAGCACAATCATGCACAAAAATATTATGCATTATCCAAAACAACGCATAGTCTGGAGGAGCCTTTGTAACTGGCAGAGCAGAAACATTCGCAAAAGGGACATCCATGGTAGACCCAGTTTCGCCCTAGGCATGTGCGTCTGTGTGTGTGAGCCTGGTAACTCTGTGTGTGTGTGTTGTTCTGCAAGAGTATTATGTAACATATGAATGATGTAATGCAGTGCCCGGGCACATCAGCAACTGATGGCAAATCTACCTCTGACTCACCTGAGCTCTTCAGACAAGCTGACCTGAGTGCAGAGAACAACCCTCGTCATCTCAGCCAATCTCACACAGACACAGTTTCATGTTGGGAGATGGCTGCTTCCTGTCAGTCAATCAGGATTTTTTTTGTCTTGTTGCAGTGGATTAAGGCATTTGATCCATTTTATCCCCTGGCAGCGATCCCCTAAATCGGCCCATCTCATATGAGCCACTGATTTTGTTCGAAGTAAGGAGACTGGTGGAATCTGTGTTCTGGTGACGTCATAAAATTGGTTAGATAACTTATTTGACGTAAGAAGAGCCACGCTGATGACAAAGAAAAATTGTACATTAAATGCATAAAGCATAACAGTAGTGGGTTGCTAATGTGTTCATGGGAATTTGCCCATTTCTCCCGGTGATGTTCAAGAGTGGCGGCAATTTCTACTTCTTGTCACATCCACTTTATCGACTTGCTCCGGAGATGCTGTTGGCGAGCTGTGTCATTGTATCTGGCAGGCTTGTCATGTTCAGCCTAACGCTTACTGAGAGGGAGCGTTGGGGTCTGCTCATGGATGTGTAAAGTGTGTGTATGTATGTGTGTTTAACAGGGGCGGCAGCAGCATGGGCAGTTTAGTCAGCAGATGCAGGCATCCCCAGACTGATTGCATAATCTCAGTGTTTACGTAAGGGTCCAAGTCTTCCAAACTGTCAAAGTGTCTACAGACTAATCCCCCAAATGCCCACTTTCTTCTCATCTGACTCACACACACTCACACACACACACGAGGGCAGTCCTGACATTGGCATAAATTCACATTCAAGCTCTCAGATAGATCTCTCCTGTGTTTACTGCCTCTCAGCTCCAGTTGGTGTAATTATGCTGATTTTCATCTTGACTGCACAGATCCAGTTGGAGGCTGTTGACTCGTGTTATTTTTATCCAGTGACGTTGCCGCTCAACCCCATTGCACGGGCAGTTTTTAGCATAAACTCACATTGTAGAAAACATTCAAACTCACCCCTTTTTTTCCCCTGATGAATGCAGGTAAGTCCCACCTGGCTGTGGTGCAGAGGGTGAACAGTGAGGGTGAGGGAGACCCCTTCTACGAAGTGATGGGCATCGTCACCCTAGAGGACGTCATAGAAGAGATCATCAAGTCAGAGATTGTGGACGAGACAGATCTGTATAGTAAGTACTGTATGATGCAAAAACTCGAGTTTTTAAAGTCACTGTTGCATTAGCTGTGAATCAATTTAATTATATTTGCAGCTCCCACACTGAATAGATTTTCTCTGTTCGTCACAGCAGCTGACAGAATTTATGTGGCTCTGCGGTCCACAGCAAAATGCTCAATTTAACAACATATACTATACAGCAATTGTACACTGGAATTTCTTTTCTTCCACTACCTCTTCTCCTGCTTTTTCATTAAACTATTGATCCCATGATCCCTCCCCTGGCGCTTACAGCTCCTTGCCGATGCATAATTAAATAATGTGAATAAATGGCCTAGTCTCACAGATAATCACCATAATCCGCTCATCTTTAATTGGCTGAAAAGGCTCTCCACAGACAGGAAGTCAAATGCCAAATTCCCTTCATTTCATTTCTAAACCAGTCTCTCAGTTTCCTCACTAAATTTGACAATTTGCAAGCCAGAACTGGGAAATAACAACAAAAAAAACTCCCCTAAGCCATGAACATGAAAGTGTTCTGCAGTTTTAATTACATGCAGAGTGAAGCAGTCACTGGTGCACTTGCATCGGTTTTCATAAACTCTGTTATTTGTGTGTCTACATGTGCATAATTATGTGTGTGTGTGTGTGTATATATATATATAGCAGGGGAGCTAATCTCTCCAGACTTTGTACTTCAGGCATTTATAGCACACCAGCTGTTCCTGCTGCAGCTACGATGTATTTAATAAGATATAATGCATTTAACGCTCCACACATCTGTGGAGGATAAGTTAATTTTATCAATCAGAGATGGATAATCTCAAGCTTTCTGCAGATAAACTTACTAATACATCTGCGGGGTTCGTTGGCATGCAACACATGAATCTGCATCAACTAATGAGGTCAGTGGCACCTCAAAGTAGCTTCTGATTCCTTGTAGTGCTGACAAGAGTACTATTGTTATGTGACATATCTAATTAGGTAACCAATTTAGTAAAAGATTAACACCTTTCCCTACCTCAGTTATTAACAGAGCATATATGAAATGTGAAATCTGCACTGCATTCTTTGCCCCTGATATAATTTGAAATTTGTGTGTATTCATAGCTGATAATCGGAACAAGAGGCGAGTGTCCAACCACGAGAGGAAACAGCAGGATTTTTCCATCTTCAAAGTGTCAGAAAATGAGCTGAAGGTGAAGATATCACCCCAGTTGCTGCTTGCAACACACCGCTTCTTGGCAACAGGTAGCATTGCATTTATGCGTGTTGTGTATTTTTGGGTGCACACAGTGGATTGCAGGATAAAGAGACGAGGACATGGGGCAGGGGACATGGTGTTCTCTCTTTGACTTTTGTTTTGGCTTATTTGTGTGTGTGTGTGTGTGTGTGTGTATCCATCTAGAGGTGGAGCCTTTCAGGTTGTGTCACCTGTCAGAGAAGATCTTGCTACGTCTCATCAAACATCCCAGCGTTGTGCAGGAGCTCAAGTTCAACCCCAAGAACAAACACGCTCCTCAACACTACCTCTTCCAGAGAAGCAAACCTGTGGACTACTTTGTTCTCATCCTACAGGTAAATTATTGCAAATAAGACAGAAAGGCTGTGCAGATGAATAATGAAACTGAGCAACAATCTCTTTTGTGCTTGATATTGTTATAATTAAAGTGTTTTTCTGCATAGCTCCCGTGTAGGAGGCTCCATTAGATGAGTAATCAATTCAGTGTTTATATCACACCATGAGCTCAGAGCTAATGCATGTAAATGGCTGTGCTGATGTTGCAGGGACGAGTGGAGGTCGAGATAGGAAAGGAGGCTCTCCGCTTTGAAAATGGAGCATTTTCCTATTATGGCATGCCAGCACTCATCTCCCCGCTGCCTATTGGTAAGTAAGTGCACACATGAGGCAATATAGATCAATATCACAATGAGGGTGATGGTGATGATAATGAAAAGAGGGACAGTTCAGCAATAATAATCACATAACAAACGCAGTGCCGGTGGCAGACATGTTTTTTGCGGTCTATATCCCACCCAGCGTCTGTATAGCGTCAGCTTGCAAGAGCAGCAGCAGCCGTGGGAAGTAAGTAATTAAAAGAAGTGATTTCAGAGAATTTCCCAGCGGAAGGACATGACCTGCACAGGATTATATGAAATCCAGCTAAGACTGCAGAGCAAGCGGACAGCCTGTCTCTCTCTCTCCCCCCTCTGTTTCTTGTGATGGTTGTTTGCATGTGTGATGTTCAGTGTGAGCTTAAAGCTATTTGGAAGACCCCCATTAAATATTTGAAAATCCCTTCTTAGGACATTACAAAATCCAGAATTTTCTCTTAAGCAGCTGCAGGGGTATCACATCTGAAAAGAGTTGTCTTTTTACTTTTTTTTGGTTTTTGGTTTTTATTTACTCTTTCTATGAGTCATTGCTCTCCAACAGCATTTCTTGCCACTCAGCTGGGCAGTGCTAAACTCAAAACTATGCAGAATATAGGCAAATAGAAAGACCCTACATAACAAAACACACACAACTATTTCTATGTCTAATGCCATCAATCATCTCCCATAAGTGTGTTAATTTGAGATCTATAGTTGACCTGAAACTTCTCTTGGTTAAAATTACTTCAGTGGTCATTATTAAGGAGATTTTTACCTTGAGCTAAATTACCAGCAGAGGTCTTTTCCTCTACATAACAAATGGTTCAATCAGTAAAACACTAAATAAAGCAGTGTCACATTACAAATCAGTATTTCTTCAATGCTGTTCATCACGTCACTGACAAGCAACCAGGCCAGCACCTGCTCAGGTGTGATTACCTTTTTCTCTGATAACTTAAGATCCAGACATTCAGGATATTTTTACCAGGAGCTGAATTATCTGCAGCGATCTATTCCTCTCCAAAATAAATGAACCCAATGGTTTAAACCATTAAAACCACTAAAAGCAGTTTCACATTAAAAGTCTATTTTTTCAGTGCTGTTTGGCTTGTCACGGGGGGTTGCTTACTAGAGTGACTGATGCAAAAACATAATGGCTTTATCTAGAGCCAGTGTTCAGTTTATCTGTTTTGGGCTACTGCAGAAACATGGCGGACTCTGTGGACAAGGGCCCTCTTTCTATGTAGATGTAAATGTCTTATTTTAGGTATCAAAAATACAAGGACTCTTATTTTCAGGTGTTTATACACTAAATGAAAATATACTTCTTATATTGTATTTAATTTCTGTCAATATATCCCCCTAAATCTTACACACTGGACATTTAAATGAAAGTAAGTAAAATACACAGGCCTAAAAGTTTTTTCTTCTGTCCTGTTCAGGTCCGAGGTATAGTTCCCGTGGCAGTGGTCTGAACCAGTCAGATTCATTACTGAGTGGAGGCAGCGTGGGTCAGCTTACTACAGGAGGAGGGGTCTACTTACCAGACTACTCCGTCCGACAGCTTACAGACCTGCAGATTATCAAGGTTACAAACACCAGTGCTTACACGGAAACTTCATGAAAAAAAATCATTAACTGCTATTATTAAATTCTCAATTAAATGTATAATTTCCTGCATGGAGAAGGTAAAAAAAAATTGGGAGCACAAGCAAGCACTTAAAAACTCCCTCCATTTAATCCTCAAAATTCCCAACAATTCAGACTCTTCCTCTGCTGCAGCGTTTGCCTTTGATATGTCCTAATCCCTGATTCTGACTGAACACAGACATCCTGTCCCTCGCTCTCCCCTCCGTACAACTGCTTTCCTTTAATCACTGGGGATAATTGAGCTCCATTTCAACCATGAATATTTCAGCCTTTAATGATGGATGTGCCCTCTCGCTTCACCCCCCCCCTTTTTTCCCCAATACAGTCCATGTCTACTGGGGTCAGCCCTGCATGCACACACAGATCTGATACTTTCTGTCTCCTAACAGATCACCAGGAACCACTACCAGAACGCCCTGACGGCCACCAGGATGGACAGCTCCCCTCAGACACCAGATGCGGTGGATCCTGATGCTAAAGGGAGGCCTCCTGTCCCAGAGGCCCGCTCACACAGCATCGCCCTCCCCCTCACACACACACATACTCGACTGGGGCTGGCACGCCTTGCACATCTCCATCCCCATGGTGGCCTTCATAACACCTCCCAGCTCAATGAAAGAAACCGCATTGTTCGTAAGTAATGCAGATGCTTGGAACATGCTGACTGTACAATTTGCTGGTTTTCGTCAGAGGTGGGAACAGGATATTGTTTTGCAAGTCACAAGTACGTATTAAGTCTTTGCTCTCAAGTCCCAAATCAAGACTGACAAGTCCCAAGTCAAGTATCAAGTCTTAAACCTTGAGTCCTTAAAAAATTACAATGTGCTTATGCCATTGTAACAACATTGTATATTCAATTTACAAGAAAATCTTTGAAAGTCATTTAAGTTTCTCTTTATTGATTAAAAACATGTTTGTTGGAAGTTGTCTGTAGACACGTTTTGCACACTATAATTATTTTTGTTGTTGACCAAAGCATAGTTTTTTCTGCATGAATGAGATAATCTTTTCTATTTCATTAGTTTCTCATGGTTGTCTTCTGCACCTTGATTGGATGCTGTCAGATTGATTCAGACAAAGGGGATCTGGGGAATTACAGTCAGTTTCAGCTTGCTGGAAATGAATAGTGTTAATTTTAGTTGATTTAAGTCACTAGTCAATGATGCTTGAAGTCCAAGTCCAGTTTTTATTTTGTGTTAAGTCAAATGTTATCAAATGTGTGGTTTAAGTGCTAAAATAACACTCTTTTAATCAATTAGTCCATTAGAAATTAATTTACTACAGTTTTTATAATTAGTCAGTGTTTTTTCTTGCAAATATGCCAAACATTCACTGTTTCTAAAATTAGACTATTTGCTGCTTTTGCTTCTAATCAGCTTCAATCAAGTACGAAGGCTGACACAAAATATCAGCTATCGACAGCCTTAATGCTCATTACATTCAGCATCATCCTTCAAAAACTTTTTTCCACCTTAGTTTGTCCCTGTACCTCAGATGTTAATGTGTAGGATGAGGATCTTTAAGTATCTGACATCACCATCTGCTCTCTCAGTGCCTCTCCACCCCCTCTCAAGTACATCTGTTTATTTTCCTCCTCGGCTTAATACTCGATTTCCTCCACAAGCCCTTTGCTCATGCCTAAAGTTTGTTAAGAGCACTACAATATTTCCACTGCTCACTTTTAGTTACAGAGGGGATTCTACTTTTACACTCGCTGTTAGTCTCCACAGATAAAAGCAACTGCAAAGCCCTGAAATGTAAATCATGATCGAGCTCCATGAGGTTCAATATGAATTTCACTTTCCACTGGAGTGGTGGAGACTTCTTTTGAACAGAAAGAAAGAGCACGTTCAAAGCATCAGACACACTGATCGGATTACTTTGTGGGCTAAGGTCTAAAAACCTGTCTGACAGGAGCAATACATGATTAATGTAACGACCAGACTGGTCAGGGGCAACCTTAGAATTAATGATCTGATGACTGACGGCTGCAATGATTATAGATTCTCTAAACAAAAAAAAAAAAAAAACAAAAAAAAGAAATTGAATGAAAATGAGGTTGAATCATCAATGCTTCACATAAAATAATGGCCAAATAGTCTGTTAAATATTTTTTCTTTATATTTATAATATCAGTACAGAAGGAATCCTATAAATTAAACACCCACACTGACTCACTCACAAAACTGGTGCTAACATCAACCAATCTGTATTGGTTTCAAGGCTTAAAGGATTTCCCACATACCATCTGTCTTATGCTGGGTGCAACACGCCACCCAGTTTGTGCGTGTTTGCGTTAGTGTCAAAGAAAATCACTGCACAGATGGTTCTATTGGTTGTCAATAAAAGGGTAGCATCCACTTATATACCACCAGTTTTTATGTTCAAACACAACGCTCCAGGTTTCACCAATTAAATCTCCTCACTGGTTGTAGCTCACCTTTAGAATTTAAACCTCATACCCACTGTCATGTTTAACTTCATACTGGACCCTTAAAAAACACAGACTGATAAATTGCAAGTTCTCTACCTCCCTCTACAGGCTGAGCTACAAACAAACTGCTGTTATGTGGCTACGTGCAGTCATATTCAAGCTGATCGGTCTAATTCTTTCTTCACAGGCAGTAAATCGGATGGGCAGAGGAGTCCAAACGATACTGTGTTCCTCCGCATGGATGAAATTCCCTACATCCATGAGGACCGGCCAGAAAGCTATGGAGAGAATGGTGAGTGCTGCTGCACGAGAAAACAGGCTTACAAATCCTCAATTCTGAGACTCAGTTTGTTTTTGTTAAAGTACACAATGTCCAAAAAGTTTAATTTTGTTCATTTGTTTCATAAGAGTTCAGTACTCAAGATACGACACTGACTAAGATGGCTTTTAAAACGTTGCACAGACAATCAGTTTCCACTACTTGTCTGAATGGCAAAATATTTTTTTTTTTAAATATGGTAGCAGTAAACCAACATGCAAGTCCTCAGTATTTTTCTTTGAAAGTTTTCCATTAGTGCAGTTAAAATACATCTCAGAAAGCCTTGAAAGAAGAAATAACACATCATTCCTTATTTAAATGAAGACACATGCAATAAATCACCCTTTCTCAATACACTCAGAATCTTTCAGCTACAGCTTTACTTGGAGCCTTCGGTGGCTTAACTAGGCATTTTAATAATATAATACAAAAAAATATATATAAAAAAGTTGCTCAGCACCTTTTTCCATGCTGTACACATTGCCTTTTTACTTGTAGGACAACACTCGAGGGTAAAACGTTTTATGTTACACTACTTAAAGGAAATCAACTGTTGTTCACCACTCTAAAACAGTAGTTGCGACATGCTGCACAGCGCAACCTCCTGGTCTGACAAGTGTTTTATCTGGATGTGAAACTACTAGATTTGAGTACTTGCTGTTAACCAGTACAGAATTTTTGGCAGTATCAGAGGCATTTCTAATACTAATATCGGTATCACAAAATCTAATGAGTCACACTGCTGCGTTTATGACTCTTCTCTATTTTTTCTTGGGAGCTATGGCTGTTGTTTCCTTCTTGCAATCCCTTTGTATTCATTCCCTAATTATCAAGCAACTAATTTGATCAAGTAGACTGCATGCAGTGCAGTAGGCTACATATCACTGTAGGTCTCAGGGTTATTCATCTACCTTGCCGATTACTTCTGCTGTATCCCCTCTCATCCCGCTGTCATCTCTCTTAAACTTTCTTTCAGACGTGCCTACGGAGTCTCAGCCTTCCACCTCTCCCTTCATCAGCTCTCTGTCTCTGTCCAGCTCGGAGGAGAACATCGGGAAAAAGCTGTTGCGTAAATTGAGTGAGTGAGCCATTTGTCACCAACACTAATGTGACAGTACATCCCCCCCCCCCACACACACACCATTAGATGTGCCCAAACTTCTCTATCAGACATGGGAAACCGCGCCGTGTGTTTCTTAGCAACAAGTGATGTGTCGTGTCCCTTGCTGCAACCTACTCCTCCTCAGTAGAGCAGATTCTCCAGATGCAACTGACATGACTCATTTACTTTTATTTATTTGTTTGAGGCAGTAGCTGTGCTGCCTAGTGCATCATTTCAGTTAATGGCCATCACAACAGAGGAAATGTACAGATAAGAAAGACAAGCTTAAACTGATGCAGCTACAGTTTAAGGCAGGCGTTTTAACCAGTAATGACCTAAATTTCTGCTGTTTCTAGGTAACAAGAGGAGGAAAAAATCTCGCGATGGAGAAAGGAGTTTGGAGGAAGGTTCAGAGCAGCCAGCAGTGACGAGCTAGCACAGTGACACTGAGGATGAAGCTTCCTCCACTGTATCACTCACTGGTTTTCCTCACTAAACAACCACCCCCTCATAGACTCCCTCCATGCTCCGACACAACTCGCACAGGAGACTGAGCCATCTTAATATGATGTAGCCACCAGTAATACTCAGGTCCCCACTGGCACACTCTGTCCCACCTCTGCCTGAATTCACACCCTTAAAGTGATTATAAGTGGGACAGATCTGACAAAAACTTGATTGGACAAATCTAAACAACATAGTATTGGATTTATCCAGCCTTACACTGGACTGTATGGAGGTTTTGGTCATGTTTTATAGTGAAATCTTGCCATTCAAGCTTTTTATGGTAGCTTTATCCATAATGTGAACATTTAATCATCTCATTTAAGCCATCTGGACTCTAAAGATCTCTCAACGTGGAGGCCAACAAGGTCCTTAGGAAAAATCTGAGCCAACTTTTACCTGATCAAACAATGAAAACATGATTTATTTCTTACTATAAGGCAGTTCCTACATACTGGAAATGTTGTTTGCACAGGGAACTGTTCTAATGTTGCCATAAGGGTGCCACCTACTGCCAACAGACACACTAGCCATCGGCTAAGAAAAGAGAGCCACTAAACAAGAGCACAATTTTTAAAAGAACACAATTATGAGAAAGCCATAAAATAATTCTTGAATGACTTATTATTGTACACACTGAACTCTCAGCAAGTTTAAGGGAGCATGTGCAATTTTGACAATGCCTGTGCTTGAAATAACACAATTTCTTACCTTTTATACATAAGTGTCAGAATTACAAAAAGCAATCTGATGATAGCAATATAAGTCATCTTGCATACTGTAAATGGCTACATATTCACTCAGTAAATGCACACACAAATGCATGTGTCCTACATACAGTCTGTCCTATCAAAACATTCCCTTCTCACTGCATATGTAGCTGTATGGACACAATTTAAGTGTTTCAATCAAACAGACACCCTCACTTACCCACCTTTTCTCTTAATGTTACATTTTAAGAAAACATTAGCCTATTGTTTGAGTAGAACATGTAGGGGCAATCAACTTCATACCATTAGAAGCCATATTAACCACTTTTCTATGTACAGTTGATCTCACTAAAGCTGCATACACCAATTCAAAATAAGCTAGGGGTTTGGGGTCCTGGGATCTGGGGATCTAGGTGGATATTATGAGTATTCTTGAAGAAAGAGTAGTCGCTACTTGCATGTTTGTTTATGCTGCTTTTACTGTAGAAGTACCCCATGTAGAAAGCTGTGTTTACCCATATGCATGCTTAAGTAAAGGGATGCATGAGTAGGATGATCTGCAGTAACTTCTCCCCACAGGGGTGCAGTGTGCGACTTACTGAAATCTTAAGCAAGTGAAGATTTTAAAATAAGCCTGAAGTTTAAACTGCTGAAGTTGAGAGTTAGAGCGATATGTGCAATAAATACTGCAATCAGGCTGCAGTTTTCTTGAAAAGCAGTTTTCTTTTCAACTGTTGCTAATGCAGCACAAGAAAGGGTCAAAGGTCACTGCATCTACTGAAGACGATGGGAGGCCATACAGCCCTGCTTACTGAAGGAAAGAAATGAAGCCACTGTTCTATAAATAATCTGCAATAATGACAATGATTTAATCTTTTTTGAAATGTATTTGCTGCAGCTCAGGTTGGACTAAGCTACTCTGTGTTGTGAAATCTTGGCAGGTACACTGCTCTACAGAACAGAGAAAAAGATATGAAAGAGGAAAGCAATATGATGCACGCTGACGTCAAGCCTCCACCTCCTGTCAAACAAACACACACACACACACACACACACACACACAGAGGTGGTGTATCGGGACACTCTGTGACATAATTCATTCTGCTTGGTAAGGGTACAGGAGTACAAAGGATACTGCACTGCTATGCTATTTGCATTGACCCCTCTATGTACACAGAACATGCAAAGGGAAGTCTTTTGATCTGGCAACTTACTCTCAGTAAGAGGATTTGTGTGAATCAGAAAGTCTCTCCCCTGAACACCAGATTCTGCGGTTGGTGAACACTGATTTATATATTTATGAGGATTGATATACTGTTTGTTTGAGATAATAAAGGCAATGTTTTGTAATGTAAAATTCAGATGACTATACAAGTTACCCAAAGATATAAAGAGATAGAAAATATGTTCTACACAAGGGATAATTATAATAAATCTACTTAAATATTATTCTTGTCTACTTTATTTTGTTTCCTCCATTTTTATATTTGTCCAACTGTACACTGCATTATTATTTTCCGTCATCACTCACTTCAAATCATGTGTGCTTGTAAAAGCTGTTTAATAGATGCAAACAATTCCAACATGTAACAATAGAAACCCACTATTTATTGTTCTTTATTAGTGTTTAATTAATCTTATTAGCTTCATTTTCATTTTCAGCTTTATTTGCTTAACAGTACAACTGTTTTTCTGGTGTACTATGCACAGTAATACGATAGCAAACTGGTTGATCATTAGTGTGTTTGTGCCACTGACATGAGTGGTCTTACATAATATTGCATTAGTGCTATGGACCCACAATTGCTGTGCAAACTCAATATTCAGTTGGCAGGTGCCCGACTGAACCAGAAACATCCCAACTTTCAGCTGTGAGCTGAAAAGAGAGATTACACTGGATTCACTGTTAGGATAGTTCAATGTTGTTTGTGCTCACTGAACATAAACTGGAGGTAAAAATGCTTCATAAATACTTATTAAAATTGAGGTAATTAGTTTAACCCCGTTGGGCAGAAGACAGTGGCATTAATAAATTACATAGTTTAAGTTAAAAATACCTTCCTGAGAACACTTATATTTGTTCACATTATCGGCAGTAAATACTGATACTCCGTTTATGATAGAGCTAGTAAATACTTAAAGTATTATCGCTTCCTCTAATCAAAGCTACATTGAGTCAGTTTGGTCAGTGCTTAAATGTTAGTCATTCATGGTAATTACTGCATGTTAAATAAAATTCAAAATGTGTTAATATGTAACACTTGGAATGGATGAATCATGAAAGTATGACATTAAACAGTTTTAGACAGTTGAGTCAGCACTGCTGAGGTAATTTTAACACGGAGCCCTTTTTAAAGGTCCTGGTAATGACACATACACCTACAGTTGACTATTGTAAAAAAAAAAAAAAAAAAAAATCACACTGAGTACACACTATAAGTGGGAGACCAACACGAAGAAACAGGAAAAATCAATAAAACAATTATGTAAAGGAATTTTTCACATTTGTGCGTTTACACAGGATTAGGTCCAGGATGTGTTTCACCTAGCTGAACACAAACACTGAAATGAGGAGGAAACGGGGCCAATAACTGAGGGCTGTGTGTGCAAATTAGAGTTCATGTTTGCCCAATCAAATCTGCTCCATACAAACACTTTCCCCTGGTATCTGGTGGCTCATGAGGAGGTACTGAGAACTGTGGGTAGTGTAGTCCTCTACTGGACCTTGGTGACGGTCTCATGGATGGATTCAGCCACGTAGTCGATGTTCTTGGTGGTCAAACCGCACATGTTGATGCGACCACTGGCCATCAGGTAGATGTGTTTCTCCTTCACCATATATTCCACTTGTTTGGCTGCAGGATATACAGCAGAACCATATTTAATCATTTATTGATTATTAATGTAACACTTTATGGTCTCCTCCCATGAAAATAGCACAGCTAAACAACAGAGACTGGTAGCAAGTTGAGGCAACAAAATCCAAAATGTAAAGTCGGTATACAAATACAGTCTTATAGATTATATTGATGCGGAATTGACAAGATTACAGTTGACATATGACACCCTTTGCTTTGTGTTTCTGGAGTTAGGGTTTTTTTTTTCTGACATCTAAGGAATTGTTAGTCAAGTCAAGTCAATTTTAATTATAAAGCCCATTATCACAAAACATGGTTTGCCTCAGAGGGCTTTACAGTGTATGTGTTAATATAATGTATTTCTTAAAGGAAGTTTGGTGTAATATTTTCAGGGGCAGGGTGGGAAATAATCTTAAAAGGAATCTAGTTGTATTCTTGCAAATAGTGACCCTAAAAGATCCCCAGTTTCTGTGAAATCTTATAGTTTGTGAGTATAAATCTCACATTGTCTTTAGATGTAAGAGGGTGTCATCAGAATTTAGTCTTTTTAAATTCTTATGGTATATGGTTGGCATTAGTTATCTTAACACCTTTTTAACATTCAAAAACTGAAACAATGTTTAAAGGCACCAGATTTTTTCCCCCCGAGAAATACAGTTGAGCTCAGCATTTTTTTGTGCAACTGCAGCAGCTTGCATCACTCAATATGCTGGTTTCTATGGAGATGTGTGTAAGGTGGTTGTGCTGAGCTGTGTATGCGTGTCAGAAAAATCATTTGCTCTCTGTACATAGTCTTTGTACTCACGGTTGAGGCCTGTAAAGCTGAACATGCCAATCTGCTCTGTGATGTGGTCCCAAGTGCCTGGTGTCCCCAGAGCCTGGAGCTTAGCTTTCAGCTGAGCCCTCATCAACAGAACCCTGTCAGCCATGGTCTTCACATTGTCCTTCCTAGAGTCAAAGACATAGAAAAGAATAACTCTGCAGCAGTGAAAAGGCATTGTTTTTATGTCTGTTATACCTCATACAGTGCTTTGGTTGTTATTATTATGGGTATGTTTTGTGCTGACCATTCAGCAAAGAGCTCAGGTGAGGTAAGAGTGATGGCAACAATGCGAGCTCCCTGAGACGGTGGGTTGGACCAAGTTGTCCTGACAATCTTCTCCATCTGGGACAGAACCCGCTTCAGGTTGTCTGCATCACGAGCCACGATGGTAAGGTTTCCCACACGCTCATCTGATGGGACACAACACATCCAACATAAATCAGTATTGTAGGTGTTGCTTCCTTTATGCTTTGCTGATTATTTACAATGTTTTGTCATGTCCAAAAAACTAAGACAGGTGTGGAGTAAGATTACAAAAATCTAAGTTGGAGGCGTATCCTTAATTCTGTTATCAACATGTTGCAAAATAAAGCAAAAGTGAAGTAAAAACAGTATAAACAATGTCACTATTTATCACTGTCATGCAAGCGAATGATGTACGACTCAATGCACCCAGGGTTCACTCACTGTAGAGGCCAAAGTTCTTGGAGAAGGACTGAGCGCAAAACATTTCAAAGCCCATGGAGACAAAGTAGCGGACCGCCCAGGCATCTTTATCCAGACTGCCTGAGGCGAATCCCTGATAAGCCGAGTCAAAGAACACAAACAGCTTCCTCCTCTGGAAAAGAACAGGAGAAAAGATCAAACAGTCATCATATTGTGGTCGACATTAAGCAGCAAAAAGATGTCCTGTTTAAACGGACACTTATGTTAGCTGTGTTACAGTATGGAAAAATGTTAGTTTATATTCATGTATGTCTGCAATACCATCATAACTTCTGCAATCTGCTTCCACTGGTTCTGTGTGGGGTCTGTGCCAGTGGGATTATGGGCGCAGGCATGGAGGACAAAGATAGAACGCTCTGGACAACTCTGTGGGACACAGAAAGAAGAAGTACTGTAAACTTCTAATCAAAATGACTGATGACCAAAATCAAGTAGTACTAGAGTCGCCATCACACACTGCTTACCTCCAGGTCTCCAAGGAAACCGTTCAAATCAAGGCCTCTCCTCTCTGCGTCCCAGTACTTGTATGGACGGACATCCTCAAAACCAGCATTGGCGAATACAGCATTGTGATTTTCTAAAACAACAGCAAGAATAACAAGTGTTTTCACATTATTGTATTACTAGATACAAAGATAAATGCTGTTTTATTAATGCTGCTCAGATAGAAACTGATAACAAATCAAGATTACTGTTGAGACATTTATTAATAGCATACTCTATGAGCTGAGTGTAAAGTCTACAGTGAGTCTAATAAAGAGCTGCTGAGAGAACTTCTGGAGTCAAATTAAAATTGAATAGTGAAAAAAGTAATACTGATCTAATTCTGAAATTATGACTAAAATGTGTTTTTTTTAAATTTTATAAATGTTTTGGCAAATGCTAGCAAATCTCACCCTTTTCAAAACATGCTTTTGTCACATCTGATGAACAATTAAGTTTTCTGAATCGCAATCTCTCGTTCAGTGTGCTATCATTAACCTTTAATGTTATCATTTTATAAAGCAATGCACCTGCAGAGATCACCACTCTTGACCATTTAAGAAGCAATATGACTTTGAAAAAGTTAACTAATGTTGCAAAATAAACATTCTTTTTGTGCAGGAGGTGTATGATAACTTAGTTGGTCATTCTTAATGTTTACTGATAGTGTGGATAAAATGTACAGCAACCACATGCTGACAGTGGCACTGGCAAAGCATGAGTTGCTTATGTGGTGTACAGATACACAGTAAATACTAAAGGTCTTGTTTGTAGGATTTAGCAGCATCTAACGGTGAGGTTACAGAACTGAAACTTCTTTGATTGTGTGCATGTGCGAATGTACCCCAGGTAGGTGCAGACACATAGACGGGTGTTTTGGTGTTGTTGGTTCCATTATAGAAACGTCTGAGAAATTCTGCACCCATCTTCAAAGCACCTGTGCCACCCAGACACTGGACGGCCCCCACCTGGCAGTGACAGAAATAGACAGTTAGTTTAGATGCAAAAAGATTAAAAACTGAAACACAGTGTGGTGTTTTACAACACAAACCCTGTTCTCCTGGATGGCAGGACTGTTGTCTCCCAGTGCAATCTTAGAGGCCGAGGATCTGAAGTCAGGCAGGCCCAGGATGGGCAGGTACTCATGATTTAGCCTGTCATCATGCACAATGATCTTTTCCACTTTTTTCACCACTGGCAAAACCCATGGCTGGCCCTCATCTGTCCGGTAGGCTGCAAGAAACAATTTAGGGAAACCATTATATACAAAAAAAAAGGGACTAAAACAGTTAAGCCTTGATGTATTGCCTAACAATTTCAACAGTATTAAGTATGAGTTTCTAAGAGGGACACTCTTTCTCAGTCAAATAACAGGAATGTAACACTGACCCTGGAAAGATAACTTAGATATTGTAACAGAAGTGCAGTTTCATCTCTCTGCTGAGTGTTTTAGCCGGCTGAACTCTGTGTCACCACCTGATAAGGACAATCGGACAATAGCCTTTTTATCTTCAGAACAGAGGGCATCAACTTACTCTGTAACTCACTAATAAGTTTCAGGGCAAATATCATCTGCAGTAATGAGTTTTGTCTCATTCACTCACTGGCATTGAAGACATGACTAAATTGTAAAAAAAAAAAAAAAAAAAAAAGAAAGAAAGAAAGAAAGAAAGAAAGAGCTGATAGGACTAGAGCCACAACTAACCATTGTTTTCATTTTTGATTATTCTGCACACTGTTAATGTGTTAACCCTGTGGTCTAGAAAATTCCAAATAGTAATAAAGTAAAAAATAAATAATAAATAATCACAAGTTCCTAAAAGCCCACATGACATCTCCAGAACCCCACAAATATTCAACTTGTCAAATAAGATAAAGAAAAGCTGCAAAGCCTCGCAACTGAGAGACTGGCGTTAGTTCATTTTTGTCATTTACTTGTAAAATGACTTATGCATCTAGTGGATTATCAAAATAGCTGCTGTTTCATTTTCTATCAATCGACTAATAATTAAAAGAGATATTTTTTTTGGCTGTAGATATTAGTTTTTGTGTAGCCTTCAGTTCCCAGCTGCCCAGTAGCTACTGACCATCTGTGGCACAGTTTCTTGCAGAGAGAAGGGGATTATAGGGCCTCAGCCTGCTGTACTAATCATGGGACTCAGGCAGCCTCATCCTGCTGTGCAGTCAGTGCCATTGACACACTGCCACAACAGAGCTAAGCAATGTTTCTCACTCTGTTCCTTTGCAATGTAAGCAGCAAGGATTACTACTTTTAATAAGATTAACACTGAAAACAGTTGTACTGAGGACTGAAATGTGCCATTTGCTCGCCTTAGGAGAGAAGTAGGACTGCGTAGGACTACGTGATACATATTTAAACTCCTGTGTAGCTTGCTCTTGCAGCATGAGGGGAACAGTAATCCCATCGACTCCTTAGTCCACAGAGTAAGAGGGTGTTGTGCAGAGTTGCAGCGAGAGAGAGGAAGAGAGGATACCAGAGAGTACAAATGATTGCTGCCTTTGTGCCACATTATTACATAACAAGAGTGCATTATCAACAAAGCTGCAATCAGCAGTTGGTATGGGGTGACTGAAGAGCAAATAACAAGACCTGACTAGTCGATCAGTTGGAAATCAACCCTCCTGTCAGACGCAAAGTAATGCTGAATAACGTCATTATACAGTTGTAACGTTACATAGAAAACTTGCAACAGTTCATTGCAATTTTACTATGTTTGGTGACCAAGGCTGACAGCTGCACACTAACAAAATAAACATTCAATCAAAGCTACGTTTAAAACACGAAATAAAACCGACAAATAACACCAAGCATAAATAATAATACGAAGTGTGTCTTAAATATCAATAAATAAATGGCAGCAGGTTAAAAGTGCATTGTGGATCAAGTTATTGCACAGTATAAACATCAAACATGACGTTTTAGATAATGCTGCGTTACAGGTGTTACATCGAAATCTGTGACCCGTCAGATTTGGACTAGTTTATGCGGTCAAAGCAATAAAAAAAAAGTGTTCAAATTTTATGGAAACATCCTACATACCATACCGAATTACCCGTCACGGATACTGTATAAGTAGTTCAAATTTTGGGTTAACAGCTTCCAGAACTTGTGTCACTGTTTGATAGGAGTAAGTCCTACAGAGGTCACAAAATTTGCTGGAACACCGGCTTCAGCTAACAGACACCTAGCTAGCTAAGCTACCACTAGTTGGAACACTAGTTGGTTGCTCCAGGATACCGTTACCATGGCTATCGATGTCACTAGCAACAAGGCAGTCATTCAGACTTATTGTAGACAACTTACCTCCAACTCCGAGGTTCACCTTGTTGGGAAACTGGTCGTTGTTGAAGTCCTGCGTGAGCTTGAAGACAGCCACGGGAGCCGCTTGAGGGACTTCACAAAACACCGACATGTCTGCTGTCAAATTTACAGGCGACTGTGGCGACGACGGGCGACAAGCTGCTACCGGCGGAGCTAACGGGAGAAAAGAGGGCTTTCACCTTCAACTTGGATTTGTGGCATGTGAAGTGGGTGTGAGCGGATTTACCAATAGAAGTCGAGATGCATCTGCAAAACCAATCCCAGCACTGATCCCAGTCCGGTCAAAGTTCAAGAAAACACACACCCGGCACTGTTGACCAATGAATACCTCTGCAGCATGACTGACAAATGTCTCATCAAATGCCTGGCGTTTCAGGATTTGACCGCAATAAAAAAAATCACCACATGGTGGCGCCACAGCCTTATTAAAGCTTGTATCAGGAGCTAAACTGACCAAAATTACTGATGGAATGAGTTTTTCTGCACAGCAATGTCCTCCAGTTTACATGTAAAATGATATATCTTGATCAAATGACTCACAGACAAGATATCTGCCAGACATTGCCAACTCTGTGTCAGAGGGCGAGGCCGAACATCCCATCATAAATGACAATTTGAACCCTCGCTAAACAGACAGCTATTATGCTTGGGCTCCACACTGTTTGAGTAACTGCATGTAAGGATGTGTAAATGTGCAAGCATCTTCATCTGTTCAGTCCTGAGGGCCTCGGCTGAGCCGTGGTGTAAACACTCTGGCTCCTCTGTGCTCTCCCCACAGCTGTCTGCAGGAGCTGAAGTGGTTGATAAATGAGGGCCACTCCAGCCTGCTCGCCCCTATCAGGATTGTGACCCTGTTGGAAAGCTTTTTGGCTGTACTAAAGGCAGGACTCAGCCCGTTTTGAGGCCTCAGTGCTGGCTTTAATGTTTCTGTCTGCTGCATTGTTTGACCTAGTTTGTGTCGTTAAAGTCACTGCTGGTGGAACACATTAAAACAGTAACATCTTCTATTAGGAATACTAAAATACAATATGCATTGCTATAGATACAGTAGTTCAGATTAGCTACACTTCCACCAGCATTCAGATAGTACTAATATTATTTCTTAAGAAAGTTTAAGATGAAGATATTGTTGCATGGTCTAACCATGTTTGCGTAGTGAAAGCTGCAGAAATACAATTTTTTACATGGGTTAAATGACTACTTATACCAGGAATGTCCAAAGTCCAGCCCTGAGGCCAATCATGGCCCGTGGACCAATTTTAAATTACGCTTGGCTTGACTTTCAAAATATAATGAAGGCCTACTTGGCCTGCCACACAATACTGGTAAATTAAGCAAGATCACTTTGCAGATTTTCTATTCAGCTCACAATGGCAGGACTATAATACAGTTTGTAAACACGCATCAAGTGGGAACTATGAAGGCAGAACTAATGTGTTTTCAGAAATAGATGGTAAACGAGCAAACAAGCCAACAGCAGACATTTCCTGTAGCCAGCCATGGCCAATGCAAAGAAGTGACGGCAGTGAGGACTGCTTCTTTTTGGAGCGGTACAAAGTTGACAACATTTTCACTAAAAGATGAAACAGTTGCACATTTGATGTTAGAGGCAGCTGACACCAAGGTATTATCTAATTTATCTATTATCTAATCTGGCCTCCATTCGAAAAAAAAATGGACACCCCTGACTTATACTGTGAAACAGGCTGTTTTGGGAAGGTTACTTCTGAAATGTAATAGTTTACAGATTACTAGTTACCGTGTTGTAAGCAGTAATGTCATTATTTTCATTTCTTCACCGTCATGTAGCTTATATTTTATTACTTTTCTATCAAATGTTTTAAACTGGTTGATAAAGCTGAAAAAAAGTCCTAAAAAAACAGCCCAGTAAGTGCATAAATGTTGCACTCAAAGTTTCCTGATGGCTTTGCTGAACTGTGTAGTTTAGAAAAAGGCCAAAAAAAGGCATTCCTGCACGGTGAAAAGATGCAAGGTGACACAGTGAATGTTATATTCTGAAGTTTCTACCGAGAAAAATATATTTGGATGTAACCCCTTGTAATCACCAACATTTTGTTTAGAAACTGTAAAATACTTTATTTTTTACAGTAACTGTAAACGATTACAACTAAATTTATTTTGTATTTAGATAACACTTTTACATGTGAGCAGTTACTCCCCAACACTGGAAACAGGTCACTTATAGTGACGAGCACACACAAATGAAACAAACAAAATTACCATTCAACTCTGCAGTTCTCCTCAGCTGTACACGTGTTTTAGAGTTATTTAGCTCATTGTTTCAGTTTTATATTGCCCGCAACTTTACTGGTTCAGTCTCAACACTATCATTACCTCCCCAGCACCAAACAGGAGAAAACAATATTACTGTGGTGACTAAAGTAAACACTTTGGAGCATACACTAAAGAGGCAGATTTTTTTTCTCAGTAGTTTGTGAGACTGGCAGAGCAAAGAAAGAGAGTAAATATCTTTATTCTTCTTATCTTATCTTCTTATGAGCGCTTACGTTGCTCCGTGTTTGCTGGATGTGTAAATAAACAGGCAATTGTTTATAATGTTACAAGGTGATAACATATCAACATAGTGTTCCATTGTTCCCAAAAGGTTAAAAAAAAAAAAAAAAAAAGATGCTGCTTAAAAAATCAGTAATTCTGCTTTATTACTGTATAGCTCAGAAATACACTATTAATTAAGAGATTTTTTTATACTGTAAATGTTACGCTGTTAATTGATTAGGAAAACCAGAGGTATTCCTGATGAAGGGCTGGGGAGTATCAATGTTATATCAATACTGTGATATTAGATTCGATATCAATCATTATATCATGTTGTTGTCTCTCTCTGGTTTGAACTTACCAGACTGCTCTGGCTGGTTCAATATTTACTCATTGTATCCACATTATGATTTATCAAAAATCTTATTGTGTCGATATTTTGTGAGGCACCAATTGTCAACCCTTCCATATCGTCACAATATAGATATCAAGGTATTTGGTCAGATATTTTCTCCATATCAACCAGCCCCATCCTTATGCATTAAAAAAGTAAGCTAAAAAAATAACAGGTAATGCTGTACAGGATAAACATTGTACAAATGTATTTGCACAACATGGTGACAAAAAAGTTGTCCTTAATAATGGTTTATCTCTGATTTATAGACCATGACTAAAGTATTTTTAACCAAGAATAAAGCATTATATACACCTTACTAATCATGCTCTACCAATGTGGTACAAATAATCATAATACCAATTATCACAGAACACTGAGTTACAATTTTCCCCTCCGGTTTTGTCCCAGATGTTACTCACTTTCCCCATACCTGGAACCACCCCCACTCATCTCCCCGCTTCACTTTGACAGTAGATGTTTTCATTCTTTCCGACCAGGTGAGGGTGTCTCGTATGTTAGCTATCACTGTCAGCCCTGCAATTATGGGATTTGAGCTCCCAGAACAAGGCTCGGGGGCCCAGGGCAGGGTTTGGTGTGTACGCACTGGGGAGGCCCCAGGACCACGGTTTGGGCTGTGATGTGAAGTGTGAGTCAGAGCAAAGAGTGACAGCAGCCGCCTCTGGCAAGACAGTGCCCACAGGGGGAGTGTGTCACATCCAGATCAATGAGTTAGTCAGCCAAACATTCACAGGCACCTTCTCTGCATCTCCTTGACATTGATATGTGGAACATTTATTTTGGCATCTAGCAGAGAAATGCAAATATGACAAAAAAAGAAAAGTGCCAACAAGGATTCTTTTATCACAGTGTTTTCATTTTGCATGCAGGTTATCATTGGTGCTGTTGACACTAAAACACACAAAGGCACACATTCAGGCACAAGACAGTCACATTCCAGCTGCGGTATCACTGAAACACAAACAGGAGCGTGTGCGCACACACAATACACACTGCAGCACATTCCAAGGGGGACGTTGCAGCGTTGCTCACATGTTGCTGTGGCCTCTGTGTCTCTGGGTCAGAGCGCTGTGGTGAGTGACCACCTTTTTAGCTTCCCGCCTTGTTTGTTTTCCAAAGACAGTGTCATCAATTCTCTAACAAGGGACTAGACACAGCAACAACAGACAGCACAGGACCTCCCTGTTGCTCCCTGTGCAGTCCAATGACTGATGGAGCGTGCATGCAATAACACACATCAACGCTCTGTGCGTCTGACTGCATTCCGACTTCTGTATCTGAGCGTGTGTCTGCGCAAGGTTATGTGTGCATACATGTCTTTGTGTGCTCCATTTGATATCATGATATGAAATCTGATTTTTTTTCCTTGGGCATGCGTACATTCACACTTTACCCTCTCTCTTATGTACATCTGAATGATGACATACTGTTTGTACACCTGAATGACAAAAATGTAAACTAGATTAGTGGATTCAAATGAAATGCCAATTTAATTTTCCAGATAGCATAGTAATTGCTTTGTAAAATGAAATTTTAAAACATCCTATCAGTATTTCACCTTTAGTTTTTTTGAGTTTCACAAATGCAAATAAATGAATGTAGCAGTTGCAAGTGCACTGTTTGCACAGCTGAAAAAAAAGAAAAGAAAAAAAGTAAAGTTTTTTTATTTTTGTTAAGATTCATTGTGACAAAGGCCATACACCATCTGAGATGGTTTTCTGAAAAAAATCCTGACAATGTCACTACATGTGCCACTCACACAGAATAAAGAAGTAGTTCATCATGTGGGAAGCATGCTTATTCTTGCCTTAATTTAAATGACAAGTTCACCACCTCTCTCATTTTTGTACAATAGAGCCAGCAGCCACATATCTTTTCACACAGACTGAAACAGAGAAACCGCTAACCTGGCCAGAGGTCCAGAGGAAGCAAAATCCATCTACCAACACCTCTAAAGCTCTTTAATTGGTATTTTAAACTTCACAACGCAAAGTGTCGACAAAAAATTAGGTTTTACCAAGGGTCAACATGTTAATCAGTGAGCTTTAGGGCCCAGGCAACAAACCGACATCACAGAGCTGTGGCAATAAAGGCCAACTTTCGCATCGCCTTACATTGACTGTCTCGTTAAAAAAGTTGCACTGAACACACCTTAAGCTCTACAGCCAAAGGCCAACTAGCATGTATGCTCCGCACCTGTGTGAAAAGAAATAAGTCACCATGCCAGCAGGCAGCGGCAGTCTGTACTTGTCATACAGAAATGGAAACCAGAAGACAAACATGACAGATGGATTCGATGGATTCGTGCACTGAGCTGAACTGCTTATCTGAGTGATTTCATTCACAGATAGACTCTGCTGTCTCCAACGCCAATTAAACATGCTGAATCAGCCGGAAAAGAGTAGAGAGGGGGCACCACAAAACCTTGGGCAACAGACCCTCAGTGATTGCTCAAAGTAAACCAACGGCTGACTGTTCACTTGGTGTGTCAGGGCTCTCAAAGATTCCCCTATGTGGATTTGGTTACCTTGGGCCTCCTGTTGCCCCCCATTTTCAGTGTTTGTGCTACACTTTAACCAACTATTGGCATGTACAGGTAGATTTATATTTATTGTACAGACATTAGAGTATTAATATCTTCATTTAATTCTTGAAAAGAAAGTAGAGCAAAATATTTCCCAAAATGTTTTAGGATTTGACTTTGATCCTCAGTTTTGACAAGTAGGATCATATCAAGGTCTGCTAATATGCTGCTGTTCACTGATATGGCCTTTACCCCATAAGGCTGGGTGGAACCTCAAACACAAGGTCTACCGCGTGCTATTCTAATTGATTGATGTTGTCTTTTGGCCAGCTCTGGCACTCCAGGCCGCTGCTTTATACAAATATGCATGCAAAGAAACAAAGACAGGAAGTGGAAGACTCATGTCTGCATTTTTACAGTCACTGCTAATTTTCTGTCTGTATAAAGCTGCAAAATGATCGGTGATTAATAAAACCTGCCTTTAATAATCCACATGGAAAGATCAGCGGGGGATTTGATTCTCCCATTCACACAGACTAAAACTGCACTGTTGAGGTTACAGTAACTATTTACAAAAACTGAACTTTATTCATAAGGAGACTGGTTTTGCCAAAACAAACTGTCACTTTGATGAAGATACCACCGTGGTTGTTGGAGCGACAGTAGCATTTTTTTTCAAGGATGTTTACTGCTACATCCAGGATGCATGCGCGCTTTTATTTTATGGCAACACTGTCTTTCCCACGAGAACTATTAGTGCATGAGCTAGTTAGAGATTATCCCTCCGGTAGCAAACTGAACTTGATTCAACCTTTTATTTTTAACATTTTGTCCAATGCAAAATAGGACAGAACATACAAGCAGCTGGAGGGAACACTGAAGGTCCACACATCCTATTCAGTTAACACCGCCTTCAGCAATGTCTTTATCTACATGGCCTGCGTGGAGAGAGGATAAGCATATTTAGGTTGCATGCTTCCTCTCTAACTAGATTCCCAACACCGTAGATCACAGACATTACAGCCCTTACATCCCCCTGTTAGTGCTCGTATATACAAACACACACCTGCTGGGGCAAGGCCGTCTGGGAGAGAATTACAGCAGGCTAATTTATGAGACCCAAGGGAGGGCAAAGGGCAGGGGACCCAGACTGGCCCGACCTCACTTCCTCCTTTCGTGGTCTCAAAGTTAGACCTTCGATACACAGAGCAGGGCTTTGGTTCTCAAAAACGTCGCCCACTCACAGTCTTTCAAACAAACAATATAATTGGGTATCTTTTTCCTAACCTGGTTAATACAATGAGCCCCAAGGGAGAGTTGCAACGTACAAGTCAGCTAGCACCTCAGTCCCCCCACCGTTGTGGACAATTTCAGCCCAGTTGCCAGAAGAAAATGTTGCCGTTGTATGTTTATGCAAACCAAGGATATGTTTGATTTGTGCATTTTAAATGTGTCATACTATCTTTAATGTGACGTAGTTCAGATTTCATGTATAAGAGCTGAGACTCTCAGGAGATGATTGTGGATGGCTTGGCATCTGGGCAAGAAAGCCAAGCAGCAGACAGACCAGGTATTTTTTTAAGAGTTTGATGCATTTTTTGGAATGTTGGTTGCAACAAAACTGGGTATTTTTTAACAAGAGTTCAGGACATTTCCAGTAGTGTTTGTAGCAACCAAGATATTTTTTTTAATGAGAGTTCAGGACACTTCCTGCAGTGTCTGTAACCAACCAGGTATTTTTTTTAACAAGATTTTGTGACATTTCCGGCTGTGTTTGTAGTGATCTATCCGGCATTTTTTAAAAGAGAGTTCAGGACATTTCAAGCCATGTTTGTAACAACCAAACTGGATATTCTTTTAAAAAGAGTTTGGGGCATTTTCAGGTGTGTTTGTAGACCCATCAGAAATGTTTTAATGAGAGTTCAGGACATCCCCAGTAGCATTTGTAGTGTACAAACCAGTTTTCTTTTTTTGTTTTTTTTTTTTTAAATGACAGTTAAAGGACATTTCCAGCCATGTCTGTAGTGACCAAACTGGGTATTTTATACCAGAAAATGATGTTTCCTTATGTGTGCGTCAAAACCTAACCCCATGTTAACTAGCGTTGTGACAACATAAAATTGAAAATTGAAATCTCACGTTTAAAAATGTCCACTACATATGAAACTTGCAAATGTAACATGATTGTGGTTTGCAGAATCGTATGATGCCAACATTTATTCTGGCAACTGCGTTGATTATTTGCCACTTTTGGAGCCGAAAGTAAGTGGGTGAGAATAGGGTTTTGCCTAAAATCTGTCCCCGGGCTCGCCTCTGGCCTTCTCATTTCCTCCAGTTAGAAGGCGCTGTCATCCGTCACTCGGGCCCAGGCAGGGGCACAATAGCATAGTCTGGGTCCTGGCTACTGACACCATCACGTGGGCTGCTGATAAGACTCACCTTCCGGGACCTCGGAGAACTGAGCCATTACTGTCACACAACAGCTTGGTCCTATGCCATTCTTACAGATGACCATGAAATAAAAGGGAAAAGGAAAGTACATTATGAGGCAAGCACACTCTGCATGTAATTGTGCGTTCTTCTAGATTTTCAAGGTCCTTTAATCTTTATGGCCTCGTGACTTCCATATTGCAACACGCTCTCCTAATGCAAGATGCTGGGGAAAAGCTAAGTGTGTTAGATAACCCACTCACACACAACATGGAAAGCAGCAGACACACTTGAGCTAATCTATTTTCCCCTAATGTAACAATCTATTGTTGTTATTGGCTTACTGTAAGACAAATGGATAAGTCATACTTCAGTTCTTCATCACACATCCAGGCTGTTATAGTAACACCTGTAAACAACCAGCTCCTTTGTAGAAAGATGTTAAGTGCTCCTACAAAGCTCTGTCAAGTCATAATAACACACATCTTCTCTCAATACACACACACACACACAATGTATGCTACACAAGGCCTGTACAGAGCAACCACAGACGCTGGAGGTGTTGACGCTTTCTTTACGCAGAGTTTACCACTGCGGTAAAACCATCAGATACCAATCGCCTCTCGGCTTTACAGAAGCAGAGACCACAGGGGAAAGATAATTGCAGTCATTACCAAGTCATCAAACTTCGCTTCTGTGTTCGGGGATCTGCTGTCTTTAGAGAACATTCAGCCCCACATCTCCAACAGGATCGGTGCTGTGGGCCTGCAACCACTGATATGACTATACACCTGCCACTCTGCACAGAAGACACTGCTTGGACAGGTTCGCCTGATATGGAGAGGAGGGGGCAAGAAGAAACATGTTGAGCACTGCCTGGCAAGACATCAACTTTAAAGAACTCACCAGAAACTGAATTGTGAGGAATGATTGAAACTTGACTGCAGCAGAAACGGAAAGTTGATTTTTATTTAGTTATTTAATGTTTGTCTCTTTGTGAGTTGAGAGCCCTGCAGTCTATCCGTGCTGACCTCTGACCTCAGGCTGCTTATCGCGATGATTCTGAAATGAAGATGATGTATTGGAGAGGCGCATTCAGCACCCGAGCAGCTCCTTGACACTCTCTGGGAGTCTGGGTTTTGTTACAGGCAGGAAACAGACTCTTCCGCTCCGTAAACACGCTTCTCTGCTTGGCCACTTTTGGGCTGCCGGTGGCACGCGAAGACCGCTGGTGATGGTCAGTTGAGGAATCGCGGGGCTGTGCGCGCGTGCGTGTTTAGGGTTGAAAGATAATTGCGCCATTAGCGTGGAAACCCGCATCTCTGACCCGTGACGCTTTGAATTAACATGAAGGCTGCAGCGGCCCGTAAAAACTCAATTGAATAATAATAGCCTCTTAAAATAATAATAACACATACGTTTAAATACTGCAGGCTTTTCGACTGAATATATTCCACCAGCTCATTTAGCTAATAATTTGCACCTAAAAACTAAAAGAAAAAAAATATTTTTTTCGTCATTACTCAGCAGACATGGATTCCTGTGTTTGGTCTGTTGTCTCTTTAAATCATTGCACTCAATAAACAGAACTGGGTAAATATTTGGGAAACAAATTGAGCCGATTTACAGCCTTCTGGAGTATTTTACGACGCAATGTATTCCACTTAAGTGTTCATAAATTCCAAGTAACTTGCTCAAAATCACCGTTTACGTTGCGAAAATTACCAGTGGTTATCCTTTTAAGCTGAAGTGGAGAAGTACTTCAGCAGTTTTTCTAATGCGCAAATTGAACTGACCACCTAAAATTTACATTTCTTTTTTTTTTCTCTTTTTTTTCTTTTTTGCTAGTGGACAAGCCTTCTGCGCACTGACGCCTCTTCTCTCTGCAAACCTAATTCCTTACCCAACTCCTCCACTTAAACGGAGTATTTTAAAAGACAGATCTCCAGAAAGAGGGGAAGACGCTACCCTAATCTAAACAGCGCCTTGTTGATGGTGAGCGGATGAGATTATGTCGGCATGCCCTCCTTTTCTTTCCACACGGTTTAGGAGCAATGGGCCTTCAGACCCTGGCGCCTGCACTTGGCCACAGATAGAGAGGTGTCCCGTTTCAGCGTGTTTGCCTTTTGGCACACAGGTAGAGAAATTTCACACATTTTGTTTTTGTTTATTATTCATTAAATAAGACCAAACTTTTTGGGAATACTGAAATCTGCTTATTGGAGTCTGTGACTTAGAATCACACGCACATTGTAAAGATTTTCTTTCTTTTCTATCTGTTTTTATCTTCTTTGTTTCCACTTAACGAATAACTTCTTAGGCCCCGTAGTTTTTTGTTATAATTATTAATTATTATTGTTGGTCTATATTCTATTCTGTATGTTTAATATGCTGCTGGTTACTTAAATTTCCCTCGGGATCAATAAAGTACCTATCTATCTCTATCTATCATCATCATCATCATCATCATCATCATCTTCATCATCATCATCATCTTCATCATCTTTTTCTTCTTCTTTATTATTAATCTTATTACTATTACTACTACTACTACTACTGCTGCTATTATTATTGTTTTTATTATTATTATTAGTTGTTGTAGCTGTATTGTTGTTCTTATTATATACGATATTAATAAGCAAGAATATATTGAAATGAAACTACTGCAGCGACATTTAAGCTTGTTTTTTCTTGTATCATAAGCTGTACATGAAACGGTTAGTATCAATTGAGAAAACTGTCTTTTAAAAAATGTATCCACGGAAATACTCAGATAATGCTAAGGGAAAGCATCATCGTGACCATTTTTTTGTGGAAAAAAATCCTACAATTTTCTCCAATTTAGGGAAACATAAATAAAGCACTAAATATTCCCCACATCTCACTGGGTTGCCAATTTTATCTCATTTCCCACAGTTGCAGCACAGTATCTTATCCACGGATTGCCGAGACAGGAAACGAAGATATGCGTAATCTCAAGAGCGCCGTGGTGATGATGGGAAGAACTGAGATGTTGTCGGGCCATTCAGCAGACAAGACGATAATAAATGCCGTTCCAGACTCTGGATAAACCCATCCGACCAAACGGAGGATTTTGTTGTAAAAGCATTTCAATTATTAAAATTTAAAAGGCTTTTATGATGTTGTTTTGGTGTTACTGTATTCTGTTGGGAAAATAAATTTTAAATAATCCTTACCTTTAACACCTTTAACAGGCTGAGTGGAGTCGATGGTGTTAACAATATTTCATAAATTAGGCATATATGTCTTTCTGACATACACCGACATAGAGAGAGGGAAAGAGAGGCTGTCAGTCCCTCCCCCGCGTCAGCACGTCATTGAAAGGGAGAGGACAGCATCTTGGCTGACCCAGCTCTTTCTCTAGATAACTGAATTCAGCCAACCAAACAGGATCGACCTCTCTCTTTCTCTCTCAGCCCCGCAGCCACAGACAGCCAAAGGAGAGGGATGTCACAGCTGAAAGAAAACCAGTCCTCCTCCGTCTGCATTAAAAACAAGCAGCGCGCGACCATTCTTCACGCTTACGCACGGGGTATTTACTTCTTTTACGCGCCGTCAGGAGACAAATCAGACCAATTTCGGTCCTGTTGACCATTTGTTATCTGTCATCGCTCTCTTGGTGGTAATAATGCTCCCCAGTCCGCTCATAACTTCTTCCACCACGCCTTTCTCTGTGAAGGATATTCTCAAGTTAGAGTTGCAGCAACAATCTCAGCAGCACCAGCTCCAGTTCATCTCCTGCTTCGGTCTCTCCGGTGCGCTGTCACAACCGGGAGCTTTCCCAAATAAACCGCTCCGCTCTTATTCGCCGCCGTCCTGCATGCTGGCCGGGAGGGACAGTTCAAGTCCCATCAGCTCCGGCCTTTCGGAGAGCGAGGAGAGGATGTCGTATCTCAACACGCTGACGGTTCAGGAGCGGCTGGCGGAGTCTGGTCTGCCGGGAGAGATGTTTGGCAACCCGGCGGAGAATCACTCTGCAGAGCTCCGACTGGACACCGAGCAAGAGGAGCAAGACATTAGTGAGTACCATGATAAATATTTTCATCCAAAACTGCGTGAGGAGGAAGAGGATGATAATTATGATGATAATGGTGGTGGTGGTCGTAGTTGTTGCTTTTATTGGCAACTGTATAAACAATAGCACTGACAGAGGAGTCAGAATCAAAATTTCATTAAACCTAACAATTTGCCTGTCTTGCAAAAAAACATCACATCTAAGGTGACTTTATTTATTTATTTACTTTTGAGAAATAATTAAAGCCAACGTTCAACATATTATTTGATTATTCATGTAGAAACGATTACAAATTGCCTACAAGGGAAATATGCCCTCCACCTGAGTGCTGCTAATAATATAAAATAAATGATAATTTTAAAAAATCTAGGTGTTTAATTGCTTTATTTTTGTAATTGTATATACATACTATATATAGCAAGTGCCACACCTTGCACAGCTGCTCCATGCTATTCATTCACTGCCAGCTACTTGCAGGTATTTAAATGTTGTTTACATGTGTACTGATTAATGTATTTTTGACAATCCAAATCACGATCCATGAACACATTTTTTAAATTTAGCCAAATGAATGTGTATTTAATTATCACAGAAATCAACAGAAATATTGGGATAAAAAAAACTTCAACTTTAATTTTTCAAGATTTAAAACTTGGTTTGTTTAAGGTCTCGAATGAATTGAAAACTATTTTATCTAAACTTCCCTCTATTTAGCTTTCATCGAAGCATTTTGTCATTTATTTCAAAATAAAAATAAAATGTTGAAGCAATTTCTTTTTAAGTAGGCCAAATTTTACATTATTGTTATCATTATTATTATTATTATTATTATTATTAATGTTGTTGTTGTTATTGTTATTGTTTTTTTATCTAATTAGTTGTGGAAAAACTAATGCAAATCATAGGGAAAACATTTTAAAAACCCGCGTCGAAATTATTTAATATGGAAACACGGTTTTGCTTAAAAATCAAGCTTTTTAGATTAAGACAATTAATGTGGATAACGGTGTGATGAGTTTTGGAAATTATGGAGTGTTGAATAAATATTTTAAATAGTGCATAATTACCACGTCTTGTTTTAGCTTAGTTAAATGTTTCTTCTCCACGCAGAGAGCTGCGGTGCGTTGGGGGGTGACTGTGAGGATCAAGACTCTGAGAAACCCGCCACCAAGCAGCAGAGGACCAGGAGGAAACCCCGGGTCCTCTTCTCGCAGGCTCAGGTCTTTGAGCTGGAGCGGCGCTTCAAGCAGCAGCGCTACCTGTCCGCTCCAGAGAGAGAGCACCTGGCCAGCTCCCTGAAGCTCACCTCCACCCAGGTCAAGATCTGGTTCCAGAACAGGAGGTACAAATGCAAGAGGCAGCGGCAGGACAAGACTCTGGAGATGGCAGGTCATCACCATCACCACCACCACCCACCGCCGCCTCCCAGGAGGGTGGCTGTGCCGGTGCTGGTCCGGGACGGGAGACCTTGTCTGGCTGGATCCCAGAACTACAACACTTCTTACACAGTCGGAGCTCCGAACCCGTACAGCTACAACGGCTATCCAGCTTACAGCTACAACAACTCGGTGTATAGCAACACTTACTCCTGTACTTATTCTAGTCTGCCTGCTCTGCCGCCCAGCAACACCACTGCTAACGCTTTTATGAACATGAATTTGGGAAACCTCGGCGCACAGACGCAAAGCCAGGCACCCCAAGGACCCGTTGTTACACCCTGTCAGGGAGCTCTGCAGGGCATCCGGGCATGGTAGCGCAGTCTTTACGCACAGTTAGGAGAGACTTCTCTGGGATGGGGGTTTGGACTCGAGCATGTAAAGCTGATCTGCTAATGCAACCAAAGCACAATTAAAAACTCTGTAACACATTACAGAAAGTAGAGGCCAGCAGGATGTAACTCAAGGCAGGCCTGTGAGGAAACTCACACCCACTGACTGAGACAGAAACCATACAGTATGCGCCTTTTTCTCTGAGCCACGATGTTAAGAAACGTATTAAACCTGCTGTTGGATATTTGATTGTCGAAATAAATGTTGCCTTTAAGCAAACATTGTGCGTAAAACGACCTATTGTTATTCAAATTTGATGTAATGTGCAACAAAAATAAAATGATTTTATATGGATGTTTTCTTTAGACGGATAATCCACAATGAATTGAATACTGGCATAGGTCCATTCAAGTCGATCTCCAAAATTCGTTGCAAGAAAAAACCAAAGTGGATGACAATTGCTGGATAATGCAGTCTTGATAGTATTATATTTAGGGGTTGTTATTACGTTTGTTTTTGTAAAAGTGTTATTTTTTTCTTTTGGCCAACAGACTTTGTTTTTACTTTAAAACGTAAATGAACGACAGCCAATATGAATTTATGCAAACCCTCTTTTACGTTATTAGGGTTGTTTTTACGCTCAAGTTACAATAAAGAAAATTATCAGTGAAGATGAAATTAAAAGGTAAAAAAAAAAAAACCCACAATGACACAAGTGACCGTGTTTTTCTGTGCTTTGTGTGTGTTTTAATATGTTGTTTGGAAGTTTATGGGACATTTCAATCAATTAATGTTATTTATAGAACAAATAGTGTAGTTTCTCATCGTCTAAAATCGTTTCTCAAGCCAAGCAAGCTTTTTTTTCCTGTGAGAAAGCTTGTGGTAGACTTTGGTCTGAGACAAGAACCAGAAACAGAGAAAATTTAGAGGCGAGCTGATGTCCGGTCAGGATTCAGACAGAGATGGACATTAACCAGACAGCCAGCATCCTCAGGACCCACAGAGCGAATAAACTCACAGAGCTTCAGATGATAAATATTGTTGAAAAATGTCTCTTTGTTGAATTATGACTAAAAGATAATTCCGAATGTATTTTAGAAAATGTTTACCACAGATAATAATAATAATTATTATTATTATTATAATGGTTTAATGAAACAGTCATTTATAATTATTTTATTATGTCAGAATCATAAAATAATTACCCATATCTTCACTGACTCGCACTCGAGGACGGACGGACGGACACACGCACACACGCACACGCGCGCGCGCGCGCACACACACACACACACACACACACACACACACACACGCCGTTAATTGGAGATGATGGACAAACACCTTCACCTCAGGCTCCACGGACACTATTAATGGAGATGAATGGCAACGTAAACAGAGTGTTTGTCTCCTCTGATAGCCTCACTGGCCACTTCCCCTGGCTACCGCACTGCCGGTAGGACATACCTGGTGTCAGCTCTAAGTGCTGCACAGTCACTAGTGTAAATAGAGCTGGCGACAGGACGGCGATGCCTGAGGACGCGGCCTGGCCACGGCTGCTCTGACAGGCGCTGCGATCGCTATCTCGCGCTTCCAAAGATAGCAGCTCGGATCATCGCAGCGCGAGGCGTGGAGTTTCCCAAAACAAAGTCTCCAATGGCAACCACTCAAGGAGCTCACAAAGGAACCAGCGCCCAAATATAGAGAACGAAAAGTGCGAGGAGAAGTTGGATCTCCTGACTTTCAAGTGTCGTCCCAGCTGCAAACATGGCATCAGATGGAAAGGAGGAGACGTTTTTAGGACTGCAGCCAAATGATACAAATTGAACATATATTAGGACATTGGAAGGTTAGACAACGTGGATTTTTAATTAGACTTAAAGTCAAATTTAAAATGAACCTAAAGTGGCTTAATGATAGAAAGTATGCCTGTTGTCCAGATCGCAAAAACCTCTAAGACAAACGTGGTTTTGCTCTATAACATTGGCTTGACTTGGACGGAAGACAAGAGTCACATTTAAACATGATTTCCTTTGTACATAATAGAAATTCAGTTATCCTCTCATGTGATCAAAAGCACTTAATATATATTTTCAGTTACTGCTCTTGAGATTAAGTGAATGTAAAGTTTCAAATATGCCTACTCACAAAGAGACAAAAAAACAAACATATGAGTGTTGGTTTTAACTATAAGCCAGTAAATGATTCCATTGCTGCTTCATTCACTTATATCAACTGCAAAAAACCCAACATTTTTATAGCAAGAATACTATCAAATAATTATCTAAATTCCCAAATGTTTTGCCGAATTAAAACGTTGTCTGTGGTGTCAACATGTCATGGTTTGACCACATGCTAAGCGCTGGTGCGCCAGAACTTCTAAGTTTCCCACTCGGACATGTTGTGACACCCTGCTGATTTGCGCTCTGTTGCAAACTGAGAGATTTCTCTGTTTAGTCGGTGGAAGAAAACAAAACAACACGGAGGAGGCAGATCACCGCATCTGTCATCGCGTCTCCTCAATGAAGGCTAAACCTGCTGATTGTGTAACGCGTGTGAGTGTGAGAGAGAGGGGGGTGTGCGCATTTGCCATCTTTTCTTACTACGCGCCTCTCTGAGCACCATGCATCATGACCACAAGGCGGCGCTATACACCTGACTGAGACAAGGATGGAGGTCCTCTCCTCACATTACTCTGGTCATTGTCATTTAGTGTCATGTTTTGTTTTTTTATAACAAATATGGCTTAAGGATTTCATAGCTTCCAAAAGCCCAGGCTACTACATTAAAAACGTCACAACTCCAAGATTAAAAATAATCCACAGTTTTGTGCATGAAACAATTGATAACATTCACAATTATAAAGAATTACATGTTGATTCTGTTCAGATTACAAAATGTGTAGTACAAATTGTGAATGGTTTGTCAAAGCACTGGAGGCTAAAATGGAATTTGTATAATAATAGTTCCGCGTATGTGAAGGTGGGCTGCAGTGTTGTGAAATGATTTAAGATCATGTTAACATATGTGGAAGCCTGCGTCGAGCTGCGTTTATCGCACGTTTAGCAAACTTTACGCATCACATTTTCTTACTACAGTTTCCATAAAATTAATAATTTGTAAACTCACAGTTGCTGAAACAGCTCAAGTTTGCAAGAATAGCTCACAACGTCATCTCTGGGTGTTAAACTCATGTCCAAAATGAGCGATGATTAAATGATCCAACAGGGTCCAATTACTCTCCTCGTCTTTACATACTTTTAAGCGCTCTTATAATTATGGAACTATTGGCCCTTTTATTTTATTGTGTTCATAACATACGCTAGTTAAAATCACCTCCAACCAAAGTGAAATATCTCGTCTACAAAATCAGTGTCGATCGCCCTGAAGTAGAGCGCAGAGCGCCGCGTGGAGCTGGGCGGTGCGGAGGAGGAACCAGGCAGAGGAAACAGCCTATCAAAGGTTAACAGGAGCTGCTGCTGAGAATATCGTAAAAGACTTGACAGCTCCTGATTTTGGCTGTTCATTAGCAGACTGGACTTAGATCGCCACAATTAAATTAGCACAATTAAAGAGAGCGGAGAAAAGATCGAATCAGTGAGGACTTTCGAGCGGCTGATCTCTTGATGCCTCCAAATAAATCGCATACGCGCGCGAGGAAATATCCGTGCTTTTATTTTAATCATGACATTAAGTTTTTCGTCCTTTTCCATCAAAGACATCCTCACCGGACGTGATTCCCGGAGGAAGCCTGACACCGGGAGTACAGAGGAGCCTTGCGCCCCAAAGCGCAACATCTGCACTGGACATGATACGAGAGTCCCAGAACTGTCTCATCCATACGCGGATGAGAACCGCATCCAGCCGGAGAGACTTCCTGCTGATCTCAGTGTGACTGTTGGAAATCTCCGATCTGATACTGAGAAGGAGGAGGCAACAAGGAAGCAGACTGAGCTCGGAGAAGGTGAGCAGATATGATATTCTGAAATAGGGCATAGTGTAAAGGCGCTGGAGGTTTTACGCAGTGACAAATATAACAGTGAATTCCAAATACTGATGTTCCATGCATTTAGACAATAACTGGCATCTTAAAATAAGACAGATGAAGTCACGAAACTGAGGGGAAAAAAGAAACAAGATGAATTTATCTCACTTGAATGGTATGAATGTCTCATCTTTTTGAGATAAAATATTTGATTGTCAAATTATGTGATGAAATTTATCAGCAGAATTTACAATGATTACATTATTTAAATTTTCCCACTAAAATACACATTTCTTGGAGCCAAGTTACCATTTACTGTATGGCAGGAAAAGGTCATTTAATAGATAAATAACCATGAATTATTTTGCCTCGTCAGACGTAAATATCTGAGAAAGGAAGGCATTGCTGGGGACAATGAAACCAAAATGCTGTGTTGTAGAATCTGTGGGATTTAATAATAATATAATCGCCATCTAAAAGCTTTATTTATTCCATTATTCTCTGACTTTCCGACTTACATGGGATAGGAGAGAGGAGAGTCTCATATTGGCCAACACCTGCACCTTGTTGTAGTGAACTCTCAGCCAGCAGCTCCCTATGCTTTTCACCACAATGACAGGGAAAACACACTAATTGTCGACACATGATTTCTTTCCTAGTCGCTGCAGACCGGCAGCCACACAGTGAGGAGCAGGATAAACGACAGAAAGAAGAGGCGAAGGCAGAGGAGCAGGAATGTCACCACAGCGGGGAGACGCTCAGCTGCCCGTCCGATGTGCAGCGGTGCAGGCCCGGTGCGAAGAAGCGCTCCCGGGCGGCCTTCTCTCACGCGCAGGTCTATGAGCTCGAGCGCCGGTTCAGCACGCAGCGGTATCTCTCAGGGCCCGAACGGGCCGATTTGGCAGAGACGCTGAAACTCACAGAGACCCAGGTGAAAATCTGGTTCCAGAACCGGAGATATAAAACCAAGCGGCGGCAGATTGCGGCCGAGTTGGCGACGTGCAGCTCGCCAAAGAAAGTCGCGGTAAAAGTGCTGGTGAGGGACAATCAGAAGCAGTACCATCAGGCGGATGGAGTACACATCCCAATGACTGTGCCACTTTATCACCAGACCTACCAGTACCACCCCTGCCTGCACTACTACTGCCAGCCCTGGAGCATCAACAGCATGTCCTGTGGAGGGATGCTCTGAAGCCCTCCGCTCATTCAGAGAACACATGGACATTGTTTGTCCCAACTCAAGCTGTTGGCAGCCTCATGCATTGGATGGATGTGCAGGTTTTGACAGTTGTTGTTTGTCTTACAACAAGCCAGTTTAGCATTTTGGCCTCTGATTTGGGGTTCAGAAAATGTAGTATCTCTCACCACTAAATTTAGAGATATTCTGCAAATTGATATAATCAAGGAAGTTGAAATAATAACAATTAAAAAGCACTGGCTGTAATCCTGCAGTGAAGATTAGTGGGCATACAGGAGGCATTACAAAGTTCTTAAATGACTGTCAATTGATAACATTATTTAAATTAATGTTTTAAATAGACTCAGATTTAAGTGTGGTTATTACTTTGTAATGATTTGTAAGAAAAAAATAATTTAAAGACTAAATGTTGTTGACTTATTCAAAGTTCTGTTCCTGATCTCCCAGGAAGTTTTTTTTTCAGAATCTTATATTCTATCCATTTCATTACATTTGAAGACAAAATTACTAAGGGACTGTATTCAGTTTTGGAAAGGGTTAGAAAAAGGTGTACATTATGTTTTTGTTTGTTTATTTTTTTTTATTATTATTTTTTTTTTTTTGCTGAGGGAAGGATGGTCTGATATGAGGAAGCATACAAAATGTTTATTTTTAAATCAGATTTTTTTTATTTCAGCATTCCCTTGTGGGATTGATTTTGATGAAAAAGTCACAATGTTATGTTCACATTTTGCACAGTGGGTCATAAATGTGTGTTCTGCTATATGCAGGAGACAACAATCTAGTCTGTGTTTCAGGGATTTATTTTTCCCCATCACAATCTTTGCAAAAAAAACCTCATTTCATCCTTCTCTTTCTTTTGCATAACAAAAAGTAAGTTTTCACTTTTCTGCATTTAATTTGCTAATCTGTGAAAGGTATTATTTTTATAGATATATTAATGTTTGATGTCTGCTTTGGATTATTAAAAAATAATTTACAGAGCTACATTTTATGATAACGGAGAAGGTTATTGGAGTTTGTTTTTTTTTTAAGTCAAGAGCAGGTTCCAAATCAAGTTTTAAAATTGCTAGAGAGGGTGTTGTAATTAGAAAAATTTAAGACTGAATATCCCTTACCACCCCGGTAATTTTCATACAGTCCCTGAATATCTCAATACTGAGAAAAATATCAAGAAATGATAGTTCAAAAGTGGCATTTAGTGGGTAATCTATGATATCCTACAGTTAGGTCCCCTTACATGTATGATTTGAAATTGGTCAGTTCATACAAATACTTAATATAACTGCAGATGGTCTGTGATGATGTATAATTAATGTTAAATTATTTACAGATTATTTATAAACTATAACAGTGTAAACCGCATCAGTTACTTGCTCTATAGTCCACAGTAATGATTCCCGACTGGACCATAGGTTGATGTGTTTTTACCTCCTCAGTGACTGCCGGTAACAGTCCATAATAAGCGACCAGACAGAGCAGAAAGGAATCCAGAATTTATACAAACCCAACGGGAGAAAGTAGCTTATCTCAATGTACGAGAAGCTGAGACTCTGACATTTTTAGTAGGTATTTATTTTATTTATGGGACATCTTTATTGATCCTGAAACTCAACATAACACCTGCAAGAACATGTTCTTTATATAGCAACCCTTTGGAGAGCGTGTCTGTGTGTCAGCATGAACTTATAACTTACTGTACTGTTCCATGCAAAGACATACAGCTTATTTCGTTGACTGATTTGAGAACTACACAAAACTGCCGTATTTTTACCAATTCAACCGGATCAATTTTTAGAGGGTTAATTTATTTAATGTTCTGTTTTAAAAAGGTGTGTTTTACATGTGTGCAAAGGGTCCTGCGTAGGCCTACATCTCAAATGTGTGCTGCATGAGTCAGAGAGGGTCAATAGACCGTGAAGATGTTGCACCATCGAGCCGGGCTGCACAAGACAGCATACATTAATCACTCTTTACTGAAATAACTACACACTCATCCCAAGATGAAAAGATTAAAAACTCATTCCAAAGATATTCACAACATCTTCACTCAATAGGAAAATAACAACATAATTCCTCAATGAGCTGACTAGTGCTTTGGCTAAGTCCTTAACCACTGCTGGTACTTACTGCCAAAATTGTGCAGCATAAGTAGAGCCTGCAGACCGCTGGGGAGGGCACCCAAAACACACAGCATGCCCTGTCTGGCATATTTGTATTCAATGATATGACAGTAGCACGTCTATATAAACCAAACAAATACTATTGTAACAACATTGCAACACTAAAGACATTGAAGATCTGTGTTGTAAAATAGCTACTTCAGCTCCCCTTTTTAATGACAAGCTGCTTTTGCAGAGAGGATCACTTTGTGCCATCTGCTGGCACCAGCCCAAACCTCATTTATCTCTTATATCAAAACACCACTTCAAGCTTTGCTAAGTGGTTGACACAACAGGTTTCTGTGAGGGAGGAATAATACACACAATCCTCCTTTTGAGTGCCCAACTGGAAATCACCAGGGCACCATTAAGTCTAATTATTTTCATTTACACAGGGTGTTGCTATTCAGGACTGTGACGACTAAGACTATGCAGCAGGGAAGGTACTGTATTGGACTGTGGCTCTGAGGTATGCCTCTTTCTATGTGCTCTGATTAGTCTCATTGTGCTGGTGAACAGTTGCTTTAGTCATTGCTGCCTACCGTGACTAGATAGGATTTTTTTTCCTTTTCCTGAACCCAGTGATGTCACTCATGTAAATTTCCATTTAGAACAAGTAAGGCCCGCCCAGCCTGCCAGAGGAAAACGTTGGCTTTGTACATTTATGAAAACTAAGGACATGTTACATTTGTAAGTTACATATGCATCATATCAGCATTTCTAAAGTGACACAATTTTGATTGCATGTAAATAAACTGACTTTATCATTGGGAGTTGGATGGCATGGCAATGCGAGAAGGCTGTCAAGCGAATTTGCTGCCAAATCTAGCAAGAAATCGGCAGCATCTTCAGTGGCAAACGGGCCATCAAAACTGGGTGTTTTTAGCAAGACATTGGTAACATCTCTGGGTGATTCTTAACTAGACATCAGCCGCATTTCCAGTGACAAATGTGCCACAGAGGCTGGGTATTGTTTTAGCCATACATCAACAGCATGTCTGGGTTTTTTCTTTTTTTGTGAGACATGTCAGCATTTCCAGCAGCAAA